>NC_142203.1:58325875-58625875 GCF_049639895.1 Pseudopodoces humilis | reverse complement strand
AAGTTGAATTTTAAATTACACTTTCTGTGGTTACGTAAGACATTCTATTTAGTGTTAGCAAAGAATACAAATAAAGCTCACTAAAAATAACATTTGCCAGCAAGTTGACAAAACCTAAGGTTTCAGTGAGACTTCTTTTCATATGAATGTAAAACATGAAATCTATTAACTGAAAGAGATAATCCAGAGGAAAAATCATAAAGCAGCTTACTGTTTGTTTAGTTTTATAATTCTGCTGTTTGTTTCTTATTTTCACAATGTCTGTGGGTTTTATTTTATCTGAGAAAATTATATATCATCCTAAGATAGCCATTGAGAATAAATCTGTTTATATCTTGACCCTCTGAGGCCCTGAAATCTGAGAAACAGGGAAATGGGGATGTGGATGAAGGGTCTTTTGGGATGTAGGGATTGCCTAGGACAGGGCAGCCTACCCCTTGCATCACAACCTTTTCAAACAGGAAGGAAAGAAGGGTAGTAGTCCCTTTTAGAGGAATGGAGAGCCCAATATGCCAACCAGACCCAACTCACAGGGAGGTGTATTACCACTGAGGCCCAGGTAAGGGACATCACTAAGAAACTTCCTAGCTGGATACAGCCCATGGATTATTACCCTCTACTGGTTTTCTAGGTGAGCAGTGATGAGGTCCCAACAGAAAGGCTGTGGACAATCAAGACAGAACTTAGGGCCTTGGTACAACTGATCAACAGATCTGGAGCACATCCTGTATTCTCTTCTGTCCTGCCACTTGCTATGAATGATGGGGCAAGAAACAGGATAATCATGCAGATGAATATCTGGCTTTCAGACCAGAAAAAAACTGGGGTTTTGATCATGGTCAGTTTATACAACAGCAAGCCTGCTGTTAAAAAATGTGGCTGTCTCAAAGGTGGTAAAGGATCTCAGCTGACAAGCTAGCAAGGCTGGTTGAGAGACCCTTAAACCAGATTTGAGAGGGGATAGGAATCTTGCCAGTCTTGAAAAGACAAGGTGTAGGAAGAGGAGAGCTATAGTGACCACCCCAGTAGGAAAAGGAGGCTCAAGCAAGCACAAGCAAGCAGTGAAAGACAATTACAAGACAGGACTAGGTCATCCCTTTGCAATCCCACTGGGATATTGACATGGTCAAATGAAAACCAACACTTGCAGTATGGGGAACAAACAGGATGAACTATAGACCTCTGTGCAGTCACAGGACTTGGACTGCACTGTGATCAAAAGAGGTGATCCTGCTCATCCACTCATCCGCTCATCTCGACTGCTGTGCCCAGTTCAGGGTTCCTCAGGATAAGAGAGACATGGAGCTCCTGGACCAGCTCCAGCCAAAGGTAAGAAATATGATTAATGGACTGGAGCATCTCTCTTACAAGGAAAAGTTGAGAGAGCTGGGCCTGTTCAATCTCATAAAGAGATGACTGAGAGGGGAACTTGACAATGTATACAGGTATGTGACAGGAGGGTGCCAAGAGGATGGACCAGACTGTTCTCAGTGGTGCCAAACAACAGGACAAGAGGCAACAGGCAGAAACTGATGCACAGAAATTCCACCTGGACATGAGGAATAACTTATTTACTGTGCAGGTGGCCTACTGAACACTGGAATAGGTTGAGAGGTTGTGGAATCTCCCTCACCAGAGGTATGCCAGAACTGTCTGGACACAATCTTGCACCATATGCTCTAGGATGGCCCTGCTTGAGCAGAGAGGTTGTACCAGATGAACCACTTCCAACTTTTACTGTTCTGTGATTCTGTCACTCTAAAACCAAAAGTAAAAGGACCCACTGAGAAACAGCTAAATTCCTACTGAGGTTATATATTATTTACATTTCAAAGGGAATGTTATCTCTGTGTACGTATCAGAAGACAGGCAAGGTGATTAACTGAAAAGTGTGGAACATGAACATTTTGTAAATGGCATTCAATAAGGGGTAAATATGGTCCTGGGTGGTCCATGGGTCCTATGGTGTTGGCTGGGATAGAGTCAATTTTCTTTCTAGTAGCTGTACAGTGCTCTGTTTTTTGATTCAATATGAGACTAACATTGATAACACACTGATAGCTTTAATTGTTGCTAAGTAGTGTTTATTCTAAGTCAAAGACTTCCCTGCTTCTCATGCCAAGCCTACAAGAAAGCCGGAGACACACAAGAAGTTGTGAGGAGACACAGCTGACCCAAACTGGCCAAGGGGTCACCTATATGACATCATGCTTGGTATACAAAAAAAGCAGGAAAGCTGGCTGGAGGCCACTGCTTAGAAAATGTCTGGGCATCAATCAGGGAGTCATGAGTAACTGCACTGGGCATCACTTGTTTTGTGTGTTCCAACTCTTTTATTATTATTATTATAAGCATTGCTATTTACTTTCTTTTCTGTGCTATTAAACTGTCTTTATCTCAATTCAGGAGTTTTCTCGCCTGTACTCTTCCAATTCTCTCCTCCATCCTACTCATGGGACTGAGAGAGCAAGAAGCTCTGGGATGCTTAGTTGCCAGCTGGCATTAAACCACAACAGTGCTATCCCAATTTTCCATGCTGCAGCTGCCATTTTCTCTCTTAATTTTTGACTTCTGAACATAGCTAGAAATTATAACCTGCAGTATGGATAAGGGGAGGCACAGCTGCAAGTCCTACAGTATAGAACAAGAGAAAGACTTAATTAAAAATGTGATCTGGGTTTTAAAGTAGAGGAGACAAAGCAGAAATTTATAACAGCAGGTTTTGTGCAATGTACCTTGAATAAGAGTGGCAGGGAAGAAAACACCATATTTACTGGATAAAATGAAATTCTAGAAGAGAGTAAAATTATACACAAGAGTTGGCAAGATCATCCCAAATTCAAGGAAAGTGCAGATCCTTAATCAAATTAATTCAAGTAGCTCTCTAATACAACCAGTGATATTTCATATCAGGTGAACCATATCTGCTTGTAATCACTGGTCAGTAAAAAAGTTTGATTCAAACTTTCCACCTGAAGGCACAAAGTTTGTACATTTCAAGCAGAATTATACATGTTGTGCCCAGTCATTCTAGGTAATATTGGAAACAGGGAATCTCTTCAGCCAGCAGTTCTTTTCCTCACAGGGTGCTAATCAGTTCATAGAACTTAATTTTTTTTAAGTTATGAAATTGAAAGCACCAAGGGTATAATTTCTTGTGCACACTGTGTTAAACTGACTGGAGGATGGGAGGAATGACAGATCAGCTGTGTGAGAGGGAAAGTGGTGGGCAGTAGGCTGAAACCGTAAAATCTGCTTCTAGCTGAGCTCCACTAAGTGCACTGTAAATAAACACTGTATGGCAAACACGGCCACTGCAGAGGCAAGCTGAGCAAGTATGTAGGGCACACAGGAACCCAGAGAGGAAGAAAAAACAGTACCTGAAACCTCCCTAACACCCATTAGCAACATCTTCTTGGCCCTTTTTTTTTAAAATCTTGCTTTGCACTGAATTTAGCAAGAAAGTAGTCTCTTGCACTTTTTTGTTATTCAGTGACATTCACCATAACAGTTTGACTGTTCTTTAGCAGTGAAATTACTATTAGTTTTTAACCAATAATAGAAGTTTTCCTTCTTTGCTCAAAAACATTTAGTCTTAAACACTGACAAACCTGAATTCCTCTTTTTAGCCTGCATCTCCAGGCTACTACAAAATCTGATTTTTCTGCATCTGCAACAGAGAGCTGCGGTTGTGACAACACCGGACTGGGGGTCGCTGATAACTGGAAGTCAAGGCTGCTATTTGGGACATTAAAGTATTTTGATGCCAGGATTGTCTAGAAGTTCAACAATGATTGAGTGCAAAATGTTGAGCTGGAATGGGATAACCCCATGAAGTAGGTATAAGTAGGTATAAGCATTTTTCTGTCTAGCTAAGGAAAAGCCATCCAGAAAACACCAGAGGTTTCTGGTGAACAGGAACTTATTTAGTAAGCTAATAAGCTTCCACAGTGTGCCCTTGCACCTATTCATCTGTATTAACAAAATTGTTCTCAGCAGACTGAATGATTTTCACCATCTTAAGACCACGTGGAGAATAGCATGCTAACTTTTGGGCTCCTAAGTGCAAGATACTGACATAGCGGAACGAGTCCGGAGAATGACTCAAAGATGAGACTAATGAAAGTAGTTTGTTAATCTGTAAGAAAAGAATACTAAGTTGGGACCTCAGCACTCTCTGCAACCACTTAATAGGAAGGTGTGGAGGAGAGGGAGTGAGACTTAGAGCACGACTGCACAGATATAGGGAAAGTGGCAGTAGATACAAGTTGGAACATGTTATATTCTGACTGGTTGTATAAAAAAACAACTCCCATGAGGATGGCTGTACATCAGAACAGGCTGTCCCAAGAGGCTGTAGGAACTCTACCCATAGAGCTACTCAAAACCCAGGTAAGGCAGTGCCCAAGCAACATGCTGCAGCAGGGGCTGGCTAGAGATCTCAGAACATATGGGACTCTCTGAGTCTGCAGTCTGCATTCTGTCTCTCCACCATTATGGACTAGAGAATTTTTAAAAATTAATACAGGTTTTCATAATTAAGTTAAGCCCACGATAATACACTGCAAATTATAAAAGAAAAACAGAATGCAAGCAAATACTGGAGAGGCAAACTCATCTACAAGCTTATGTCTAAGAAAAGTAGATACTCTAAATATTTTGTTCTGTTTTCTGACTTGGGGAATGGGCATGACATGAAGCTAGTGGAGATAAAGCTTAAAGATGAACAATTCAGGTCTTTATCTAAAAAACAGCTGATCTCTGGATAACAAAAGTTTGTATGAGCTGAAGGGCACACTAAAAAAGTTCATGGAAAACAAATCTATGCCATGTTGTTAATTCAACAGAATCCACATCCTGCATAGAAGACTCACAGATTTAAATGGCTGGAAGATGAAAATGTCTTAAGTAGGTTTATCATATATGCTTGTGCTGTTCTTGTATTTTTTCTTAAAATACTTTTTTTCAGAAACTTGCCTATGGAGAAAATCACTCTCAAAAAAGAAATTCTGGACTTGACAAACCATCACCCTCTCCACAAACAACTGTTCCAAAGAACAGAGACACAGTGCTCACCATTTAATATTTAAAAGCCATAGTAACATGCAAGAGAAGAAAGCTAGCAAAAAAAAAAGTTCTGAAATGGAAACTGCACAGATTTGAAGATGAGCAATCTGAGTTTTAATTTCAAGTGGAGTGGAAAAAAAAGAAGAAGAACAAACATATTCAGTAATATGTTTAGGAACAGAAGGAAAAACCTCAGTTGAACAATAAAAACAGACTTTTTTAATAATAGTGTTCTGCATATTACAGCAGAGGGAAAAAATGAGGACACAAAAAGAAAACAATAGATAACTAAAAACATCAGAGTAAGCCTAAGGTTTACTTGAGGATCAGAAAGTGAGAGTAAGGAATTTAGAAACGTGCATAAAGAAAGTGGAGGATTTTCAGAGTGCAGTTTTCATAAAAAGTCTTTATTGCAAGCCTGAAAGATTAGATATGCTGGAGTACCAAGAGAGTAAAAGGAATATAAGAATTATGCAGATTTTTGTAAAATTGTAAATAAATTATGAAAATTAATAGTGATGACTCCCAAAAGATGTTATTGCAAATGCCCTTTCTTATAAATTTGCTAGTTTTTAGTCATCTTCAATTCTGAATGGACTTGAAGCAGATTTATAAGTGAATCTGGATCTACATTTTATGTGAAATGAAGTTATTTCAAAGGAGAAAACTCTTCTATCTCCACTTGCATAAAACATGATTGTTTGGCTAAAAAATAACAGTAAATGTAGTAATTCTCAAGGAAACACGGAGACTTTTAGAGACTTCTAATGACAATGTTCTAATCTTTTTAAAGTATCACTTGAAGATAAAGCATTTTAAAAATCCATTTTCTCCTCCCAGAACTGCCATATTAAGAACACTGCACAGTATGAGAGAAGTTTCACCTTTGAAAGTATTTAAGATGACTACTTAAAGAATACAGAAATATAGTATAAGTCTGCTGAATACACTTGCAACACTGCCTCAGATTCTTATGTACTTCTTATCTTCAACTGTAGTAAGTGTATGCTAGTTCAAATCCCACTCTTCTGTCATAAAGGGAGTGAGTATTCAATTAGTTTCAGACAACAGTTAAGAAAATTCCATTTCTTGCTTCAATTAATGGGGTACATACTACAGTAAAAACATCTTTCCTAACAAGTTCCAGTGTTTTAATACTTATAAGAGCCAACAAGTGGATAAAAGAAATCTTTCTCTTTGCATATGATAAAGACTGCCTTTGATAACCATCTCTTCATATTTTAAAATAAAACCTGAATCATTGAAAGTACTTAAAATACATATAATATAGCTAGGTTATCTTTACAGGATATGAAAACTCAGAGATAAGGAAACTGACTTCATGTTAAAACATGTCTTAGGAAGTCCTTTTATTAGTAGTGATGAAAGAAATTTAACACTCTCATTAACTGAAAGAAAAATAACAACCAACCAATTTGCTATTCTTAAAACAACTATGAAACAGTTCCAGAGAAGGCAGTCTTCAAAAGTGTAATTTCTGCATAGTCTTTGTCAGTAATTAGCTAAGTAACCTGTAGTTGATGCATCTCTTTTCTTTACCAGAACCAAGAAATAAAATTAGTAATTTTTTAGGCACCAGTGTAAAAATATGGCTCTCTGGAACCCTGTGCTGCAATCAAATTTATTTTTAAATTGTTACTTCTATAGCAGAATGAATGCTATTCATATATATTCATATATATATTCATCTATAGATCTACAAATACACACACACACAAACACACACACAAAAAAATAAATTCCTGAAGCCCGAGTGAAATCTCACAGATGGAAGTATTTTTTACAGATGAAAAATAAGAGTGGACTGAAGCTGCGCAGGCAAAACATGGGAGTTATAGATCTGACACGTAAAGTCACCAAGTCCTGTGCACTGTTCTTCATTTTTCCTGAGACTGTACACATTGTGACCACCACATGCACAAAATAAAAATAGCATGCCTCACCTTCACATATAATTCCATGTTGCATTGTGAAGAAAAAAAAAAAGTCAGAGACCTCGATTACTGCATTTTCCTCAGCCGTCCTATGTCATTTTCGTATTTGTACTAACTTAGGAAAAACACCTGCACGCAACAGCATTTACTCCCATGTAACAGTAGAGGGGGCCCACTGCCTTAGAAAAAGATCCGAGTTTTGCTTCGACGAAGTCGAATTTAGTGTCTTTACTACTAGTGAAATGGAAAACGTGAAAAAACACTAGTAAGCATATCATCGAAGAAAGTTATTGTGTATTTAAAATAAAGTTATTTTATAGTTATAAACTGTTATAAATAAGAGCCTCACAAGCTCTGATTTACTGGGAAAACCCATCCTAATTTTACCTAAATTGTTTACATTTTATAAAAATATGTGCAGAACAAAAGTCAGAATAAAAAGAAGGAAAGGCTATTACAACACAGAGTTACCACTATCTACCCAGGATAAGTGTGAACTTCCTATAGAGAAAAAGGATTGATTAATTCAGGTTTGGGTCATGTTCTTAATTAGTTGCTTAAAGAAAATTAAAAATAAATAAGACCATGACCCCATATTTTTTAAAATTAGTTCAGTGGCACTGTAATAATTAAATCAGATGGCCATTTGATTCCACCAAGGATCCATATAAATCTTTCTTTCCAGGTCTTCCCACTGAAAATGTAATTACCATTCCACAAAACATAAAACTGCAGTTTCCAATTTTCCTATTCTTCTCTTTAATTACACATACTAGAGTTACAATCTTTTTATTTCTCTACCATTGCAAGAACTTTGCAACTTTCTGTTACCTGAGCTGTTTCATTCACCATGTTTAACCATGTAAAAAAATGAAAGAAAATAAAGAAAATAACCTACAGATGCCTGTTAACTATTACCATTTTTAAAAATGTATTGCCTGAGGTGTGATTTAAACATTAAAATGAAAAAAAAAAATCTGTTTGGTGTTTAAATTTTCAAACTTTATCCTTTTATTTAAAAAAAAACTAACAAAATATGTCCTTTTTTTGATTTACATATTTACACCCTAATAATAACATTTATTTTCAATAGTTGAATTTCTTTGTCATCAAATTACAGTGGCATATATTTTATAGTAATGTAATCTCTTAGATGTTTCTTCTTGTTTGGGGCAGGGGAGAAATGTCTCACTAAATACATTTAACAATGTTTAAGTTACTTTAGAATACTTCTTTGAATACTCTAGTGAAGCATCATAAGCAGGTTACAAGAAACTGGTGAGGTGCACTAATAATACTAATAAAAAAGGGCTTCAATATAATATTAAGCAGGTTTTTCTTGTAGGAAATAAGTAACATTCTAATTAGTACTAGAACTTTTGCAAGATCACGATTGAAATGTTAAAGATAGATTTTGTTCAAATGAAAAGGTATTTTGCTTCAATGATATCCAAAGCTATTCTTGAATATCTCTTTGTTCTTTTTGATTTTATAACACACAACCTATTTATGGGACAACTGCTCAAAGTTGTAACTTGACTATATATGTTGGCATACAATTTTCCTCTTCAATCCTCTCAGCAGAATACAGTATCCTCCATGATGGCAGTTAAAATCCCACATTTCCAAACCAGCCCCAGCAGCTACTTTTCAAAACCAAAGCCAAATAAATTACACAGATACTTGTGATTTTGGCACACCACTAAAAACTTATGAGTTATCCACAATTAAAATTAGCTAAACTACAAAATTAATTTTACAGGCAAAGCTTCATAAGTAAATATGTATGCATGTGCGCACAGGGTGGTTAGGCAGTTAAAAGGGGGCTTGGAAGAGATTTGTTCACACATCGAGCATATCCAGCTCTCAGAATATGAAGTAACAACAAGATGTTATGAAAGCTATTAATTTTTTATATGGGCATCTATTAGTCATTTCTTACGTAACATAATAAACATTTTTAAAGAAATGAAAACAAACAAACAAGCAAAAACAAAAACAAACACTGAAATCCAGGAAATCTAATGCAATTGGACACGTAAAATATATGTTTTTGCTGTAGATTTGAAATTAGGGCTAAACCAAATAAAGAAAAAGAGGAGGAGGAGGAGACATTCAACAGCCAAATGACAGAATGACTGCATAAAAATAATCTTTTTTTCAAAACCTAACTACCAGAGCACCAAACTTTTCCTTAAACTATAGATGTCAACTCTTCAGCAGAATATTATTTGTTATGGATACTTGGAATATATTTATTTTAAAGTTGCTACAATGTGGTAACCTGGATTCTTCTATGTTAAAATTAGCTCCAGAAAAATTTTTTACGTAGAACAAAGTACTGGTACAAAGTGCAGAAAAAAATTACACAAATCTCAGGTGCTTAGAATTTTACTCCATTGTAGATTAAGATGGTCATTTTTTGAAACAGGATCTCTTTGCTTCTCAAGCCATGTATTTTTTACCTTTTCCTTTGAATCAGACTTACCATTTCCATGGTAAATCAGGTGAGAAAGATGTGTCAGTTGAAATTTTTCCCACCAAAATCTCCACAGAATCCCAATTAATTTACAACTGAATTAAATACAGAAATTAGTATATTCTATATCATCTGGAGTAAAGGAGGCAGCTTGACGGTAGCTTTATTAAACCTGGCCTGAAATAATAAGCAAGAGTTCAAGAGATTCTACAGGTGTAATTAAACAGATTTCCCTCTCTCAAAACTTAATTCTATAAGAAAATGTTTATAAACATGGATAGGGGATTAAACTTAAACAACTACATATTTCTAAATAACTCTCTACACTTTTTTTTTTTTTTTTTTTTTTTTTTCAATTATGGAAACCTGGGATTTTAGTTTTTTCTTGGAATGTTTTCCATAAATCAGATTATACATTTTGAGATAACAGTTTTATTAATAAAAGTAAAAAAAATAAATAAATGAGACTTTTTAAATTAATATTATCTGAAATAAATCTTCAGCTAGAAAGAAAAGTGTCTTAGGTTAAAGTATTAAATATCATGCTACCAAAAATACCTCAATATGTTTAGTCTGATTATATTGATGTCCTAAGGAGAAAGTGAGTTTTTTTCATTAATGACTTTGGAAGAATTTGACCATTAAAGGTAGAAGCTGTAAAGATTAAGTCAAAGCAACAGTATTTATTGATTGTAAATACTGTAAGGCAGCTAGGTAAGGCAGAAAAATTGTATTTGCAGCTTCATCAAGTAGGCTTAGTGTGAACTTTGCATCCAAAGGACACACATGAAATAGAATATTTATGGATGACGCAACTTCATTTAAAAGATTCATTTTGAGAACATACTGCTTCAGACTCCAAAACCAATCAACCGCAAGACCTCAATCTGTAGCTAAGCAAGCTCTCTTCTTTCTGCTGTTCCTTAAGCTTATTTTTCAAGCCTAGAAAAGGGTAGTCTGGGTTATTAATAAGGTATGCAGTCAGGACTATGGACTTTCTACTCCTACCACTGAATCACATTAGAATTATATTAGTATTTACCTCTATTTCTTAGAAAACAAAGTTTTCATAATGATGCACTCCTCCCTAAATTTGCATATACTCTGAAGTAGCATGAATATCTGTAGAGCTGTTGTAGGCAGTTCATACATGAAATCACAGATCTGATTCTTGCAAGTTAGTTTTAGATTAGCTTGAATTATTATCTTGAAATGAGATACTTATCCTAACAAATATTCTTATGAAAAAATGTTCAGTACAGCAGTTGCATTAACAGATGTTGATTAAGAACTTAAATCTTAAAATCAGAGTTACATTTTGAAGAAATACTGAAATACTATCAAAGCTCTGTATACAGAAGCATAGAATTATTTATGCTGCAGTTATTCTAGAGAAGTGATGGACTGAATCCTCTTTTACCAAGGACCAGCTTTACTGGATGTTTTCACTAGTTGCAACTTCAGGAATTGATCAAAAGCTGCATTAAATGAAATAGTTTACTGATTAAATACTCTGTTCCAACAATTTACACTGCGTGTCAATTATTACTTTCTGCAGTAATAGCATTCTTCTGTCATTGTTTTACTTAGTGATCCAATATAAAAGTGTATTCTCTGTTCTCTACTTTTACTTTTTCAGGAGAACTGCTAACACCTGTTTACTGGAGTCAGCCTCTTTCCTGTCTTGAAATGAAATGACATAAAGCACTCCACAGTCATACTCTTGGAGTGGCCTGCACAAATAAGAGAACAACTGCATGAACCTTGCTACTTAAAATATCTTTAAACACAGAAACTCATGGCAGAAAATGGTATCAGTTTAATAGCAGAAAATACAGATGCTGCCTTGCTGCTCAGTTTCCTGCACTATGATACTGCTTCTGTTTACGACTGCAAATTATACTTGTGTCATGGATTAATATTTAATTAATTTTAGATGGGGTATAGGGATAGGGATACAGGGTATAGGAATATTTAACTATTTTCAAGACAAAACACTTTTTAAAAAACTCCTTCATTCTTTAATTCACTTTGTTTTGTAGTTGAAAGCAACACTTTCCTTGAGGAAACTTGTGTTTACACATATGATTACACAAGTATAGCTTTTTATGACAAAAAATATCTGAAAGAAATATTTTTAGAGTATTCAGGATAAAAGATATTCAGCTTGCATATGCAAAATATTCTTATGCCTAATGTTCCCATTGTTCCCAAGGTACTCCTGCAATGCTGAATAGATGTGAAAACAAATAATTTAATTGGATGCCTTAAGCAGACAAGATTTCTTGTGAAAAATCTGCCATCTGTCTTACACTACATAATCTTCACCAGCTGTCTGATGATGAAATTTAAATTAAGAGTATATATGAATGCAAAAATAGTATTTTAGAGTTTTGGATATACAGACATAAACAGATATAGAGACATTTAAATGATTTGGATATACAGACATATACAAGTACAAAAAAAATTTCTATTATAAAGTGAACTTTAATTCAAGGATGAGATACTTTGCACATATAAATATGGGTCAGCAATCTTTAGACTACTAAAATATTAATAATGAAGGCAGGCACTCCTATTGCCCATATATGCCCTTGTCCACACCACAGGCTGTAAGCTACAGTTGTGGCAAAACTAGCATTAAATTGTACAGAGGCAATAAGCAACAGAAAGTGAAACATACAAAATTAATGTAAGAGAATATTATTCTGTCTCTACTCCTGGTAGCTGATGCTCATATACTTATTAAAAATGTGAAAAGTTAGCTAAAATTTGGCAGCATCTCCAAGTAATTGTTTTCATGAAAGACATTTTTGTTGTTTTTCATTGAGCTGGAGGAATAATTACTGTCAACAAAAAATGAAATGTTGTAGTGCACAACATGACCTTGTATGATAAAAGTGTTTTAAATGGCAATAAACACAGTCTGGGGAAATGTGATGGTGGTTTTGCTACAATATATCTGTGAGAGTTCCACTTATGTATAGTAATGACAAATTACCATTTCAACATGTTCTGTCAGGTTCCTGTCAAACAAATGGCAGGCTGAACACCAGGGATTACAATCAAAGATTTAGTAAAATTGATCGTACAAAGAAAAATAGTAATGACCCACAGCTTTTTTCAGCCAGCTCTATTGTTCCAAACCCACCAACATCTCATCAGAAGAACAGCAAAAATTAGTAAATTGCACTGTTTCAACTATTTCAATATCTTTACCACAATTCTACAAAAAATAATCCAAGCACACACTTTGAATTAAAAGATATTTGTTCTTGGTAATGTGTCTTGATTATGTTTCTTCAATGAGGAGATATTGCATAGGCTTAACTAGATTACCATTATTATAGTGCTGAAATATTACAGCTTTAAGTAAAGAAAATATTAAAATCTTATATAGCCACTATGGAAAAAATTGTAGATTCATAAAAAATATTATTCACTATAACTCTGTCTCTGTCTTCCTCAAAGACTTTCAATCCCTTTTATGTATCTCTAGTCTCAACTTGTTGATATCTGACCTTGAATTTTATCGTTTAAAACCTAGGTTTAATTATACTGTGTTCTAGATCACCCTGTAGGATTCTGCTGATATTTCATCTTTGTTACTACTTCAGTGTTTTCTTAATCTCATTTAAAAACTATCTATCAGAGCTTTATTTTACTCTCCAAACCCTATTTACACAATAATAAAATGATGTGACATCCCCCTAGATATACTTACATTGGAGATACCCTACCAGAAATGAGCTGAAATTAATTTTTGACATTGTCAGGTAGGTCTTACTCAGTGTGATGCTGATTCTTCACTAGTTTAAATTTTCTAAATCAGAGTATTACATAGATATAAGTCAAACAGCTCAAGCAATGGGAAGAATAAAATGAGGAATTGTGAGGAATTTGTTAGCCACATTTTTATCTCATTTAAAAGTAATATTAAATATATAAATGTGAAAAGAAAAATAAAGAGAGTGAATATATCATCAATTATCAATCATGATATGCTGAGTATCTCACAGAAGACTGTTAAAGAAATAACTCACACATGAGAATTACTTCAAAGATATTAATCATCAAGAAAGGTTTGCAAGGTAGTATTCTTCAACCTTTTGTATAGTGCAACATCACCTTAGCTGTCCATTCTAAAGTATCTGATCCTCTGTGTACTAAGATTTCTAAACTGCACTACAATAAAAATATTATTTTTTATTAACCTGAACTACAATTTACAATTTGTGTTATCATTTCCACCAGATAGTATTCTGCATACCTTTCCCTTCTCCAGGGAAACACAGGATCCTGAGTGCTTAAGGAAATGAGTCATACAACAGGCTGTCTTCTACAGAGCGGCACATATGAGTTTATTGTAAAAAATATTAGAATTCGGTGTTCTATAGACTACTACAATTACATTGTATCATTGTTCTTGCATAAACCCATAATATTAAATTCTAGAAATTTCCTGTTACCTACATGATAGTACCTAAGGTACCAGACAAAGTAAAATTTTGATGAAGACTATAAAAGGCTTGGGCAAAAACCACTGCTGTATTTCATTTCACTGTTAAGTATTTCATAGTTTTATGTTACACCCTGCTATGGGCTGTCTAGATTGACATATAAGTCACAGGTCTCTCATTAGCCATTCAATTTACAGAAGGTAGCAGAGCAGAACTTAAGCTAACTACCTGGTTAGAGCAGTAACCTCTGCCTTCATAGGTGTCTTCCTCTGTAGCTGGAAACCTAGAAAGTTTTTCTCAGGAGATTTGCAGAATTTGGGTTTTTTTTTTAATAATATGGTAGGTAAATTGATTTTATAAAAAGCAAAGCAATGAAAGGTGTACTTCTAGGTTAGGTACTTCCTCTCTAGTCTTCAGACAGCACACCCTCTCCCAGTACTAAATAGAATACCTCTCAGTAGATATGACCATATCATTTGGCAAAACTACCAGCAAAACAGTGTGGATTTCCCTGCAAACACACAAGTATAACTAATTCACAACATTTTATTAAAAACTTATCTTGTGACAAAAAAAAAAAAAGGTATGCATTGGATACCATAAAATACTTAGATTTTGGAAAAGGGCAACTCTTTTTAAGAACTGGTCATCATCTTGGAAACTTTAATTAAAATCACTTTGGATTACACAATTAGGGTGTTTGGTTTTTTTTCAATTCTACATTAAGTAGCAAGGAAGTGAAGAGTGACCAGAGCTGACTATCAAACAACAAGGTATAAATCAGAAAACAAAACACATGCATAGACTGCAAAACTACCCACAAAATTTACCTGCATTTTTCAGGAATTCTGTCTTTCTTGTGAAACTGGGGGAAAACACTGAGGAACAAATTATCATCACCATATTCAGATGGGACTGGGACTTACAGTTTCATTTCTTATATGCAGAGCCATATATAAATAGAGTAATAGGTAACTTGGCAGATAATAATAAATAATAATTGAATCATAGATAGCTTGACAGAACTTGTGTTTGATAGCCATTCTCTGAGTAGATCCCTTTTATAGTCTCTAAGGTGAAATTTAACACATAGACCTGACGCATGTTCCAGCTTTCTGTTTCCAGTTTCAGTTTCCGGTTTATTTGTAGGAATTCCCGCTGTGGGTTTAGAAAGCAAGAAAGATTTGCCTCTTTCTTGCTCATCACTTTGTATGCCAAATAAGCAAAATAGGAATAGAGAAAATCCCAATATATCCCATATATCATCCAATATACATGAAGTTAATTTTACAACTATATTTATCAAACCTGTTATTTATACAGCAAATGCAAGAATAAGTTATATACATGGAATTTGAGATTGATCCTTAAGGAAAACTGGTTTTGCTACACTTCCTATTTAGTGAAAGTGTAGAACATTTATGTCTGTTAAACCAAATTCTCTATGAAGTGGCTACTGATTTGTTTTAATTCAATATCTTCATAACATATTTTTCTCACATGCATAGATAATCTCCATTTTAATAAAGGTCACACAGTTGTAATAAATGTGCATTGCTTAGTTTCAAGATATTTTGTATTTAATCTATTATTACTAAATCTGTAATTTTCATTGCAGTCTATACACAGTAGAATGTCCCTGCTTCATACAGACACAGACAATAAAAGCAGTGCAATTACTCTTAATATTAACACAGAATAGCTGTTTGTATAAACATTTAACTTACATTTACAACCTCTCTGTTGCTGGTCTTTTTATATATTTTCAATAAATCATCGGAATCACACATACACATGAATGTCCAGATAACACATAAACATGTACCAATATTATATATTCACATAAATATATGGACACATTTATAAGATATATTAAAAAAATTCTTCCCAACCCTCTCTACCCAAATATTATATATTTCAAGATTCACTCTGTTGAAAATTACCTCAAAGATAAATACTTGTCCAGCAGCATAAATTTCTGACCTTTTTTATTTTTTCATTTGGAAGAATGCAGTACTTCCAAAGGTGCAGCAGATTTTATGTGCAGAACAAAGCCTGTATGAACAGTACTATATAGAATTACCATCAGGTATCCAAAACTTAAATGCCTGCTAATAATCCATTGCATAGAACTGTATTAACTAATTGCTGGGAATTAAGCTAATATATAAGGTTTATATTACCACTATCCCAGTACCAAATTGTTTTCAACCCTAACCTGACAGAAAATGTGGAGTATTTTATTCTTCAGTTGCAGTTTTTCCTCAGCTATCATCTCCTCACATACCCAGTGAGAAATTATTTTCTGTTATCTCTAAAAGAAACTTCTGTAAAGATTCATCTACACAAAACTAGAATATTATTTTGCACGTCCTTCTATTTTAGCTGGCAATCTTTGTGCAAGTAATTTTTGAATGTTCAGAATGGGAGTTTTGTGAGGGCCTTATGAATAATTTAAGTACTTTGCAGGCTGTAGCAAAGTACTAGTGTGCTAGAAAAATCTAGGTTTGTAATCCCACTTCACTGTGAGTTACATGCAGTTCTTTCCCCAGTCAAGTGTAGGGAAATACCTTTCTAACATCACTGAATTAAAAGAAAAAAAATTTAGAAGAAGCAGAGAAAAAAGTTAGGTTTAATTGTTGCACAAATATCTAATACTTCTTAAAGTACCCCTCATAAATCAAGTTCACAAACTTCCTCTGATTACTAAGATATCAAGCCAAGAAGGTCTAGAAGTGATGGTTTTGACAAAATAAGTAGAGGGTGTACCATAATGTGATAGAATGTAGTACTGTAGGAGTCTCATTCTCAAACAGTTGAGTGAGATCGTTGAGAACAATCATCACCCACATGTTGGTGAAACAACAGACCTTCCTGGCAAAATAAACATTGTTTCACTGGAATTCTGAACATGCTATGAAATATCTGGAGCTACATTTCTCTTTTACTGATAGACAAATTCTAGACATGCTAGGAGACAGCCCTCAGGGCTTTTTTTTCATGTTTCACTTACAAATGGGTAACAGCGTAAGTTTCATATTTATCTAAAATCATGCTATAGGATTCCTACAGAAATATATCATAAACAGAAAATACTTAGAAAAATATATAGTACATAAAAGACATCAAGCACTAGATCACACATATGATTTTGAGCCTATAGAATTTCCAAAATAAATTCATATGATGCACAACTCTTCTAAATATGATTAAGGTTAGATGGTGCAAGGATGGTTTAGTCTGGAAAAGAGTAGACCCCATTGCAGTCTGCAACTTCCTCGTGAGAGGAGCAGAAGGGTAGGCACTGATCTCTCCTCCTTGGTGACCAGTGACAGGACTAAAGTTGTGTTAGGTTAGGTACTAAGAAAATGTTCTTCACCCAGGGGTTGGTTGGGCACTGAACAGACTCCCCAGGGAAGTGGTAAAAGCAGCAAGCCTGACAGAGTTCAAGAAGTGTTTGGACAATGCTCTCAAGCACATTGTGTTACGCTGACGTGTCCTGCACAGGGCCAGGAGCTGAAGTCAAAAATCCTTTTGGGTCCCTTCCAAGTCAGGCTACTCTATGATTCTATAAACTAAACAAAACTGAATGTAGTTGCCTAAGAGTATGAACACATTCCATAACTGATCCTTGCTCAGGACTGTTCTATGCAAGGCAATAGGTGCACACTGAAATGAAGAACCCTTTTTCCAGATCTCAGATGCAACCTTTCCTGCTCATCTGCAAAGACACTAACATCCAGAGTCTTATTAATTTCTATCTACTTTATTCACACAGAACGCTGCTGCAAAGAAATTTACCTAATCTCCTGTTGTCTTTCCCAGCTTTCTATAGCATCAAATACAAGCTGCACCTTTCAAGGTTGGTCATTAGTTATTCCCTCCATATCTTCATCTTTCTTCCTCTGTGAAAACTCCCACTTCCAAATCAGCTCAGGATAACAACTCACAATTAACACTTGTCAAGTTTTCAAACAAGTTGAAAATGTTCTTTTCTTACAGCTAGTGAGAAATCCACCAGAGTTATTTGCTCAGCTAACCCATTACTCTCCACTGGACTGTCTGCTTTTCATTGATATTTCCAAAAATACTGATAATATTCTATACGAATATGACTTAAAGTTATTAAGCCTGACCAGTTAAACAATTTAGCATGAGATAAAGTACCACAGATTTAATTGCAAATCATACATGATGCCATACATTGAGCCTATTCAAATGACAGGTAATATCCACTATTAGCATTTGATGGGAAATAATCCTTCAGTATCAAAAGTAAGGGCTGACATCTGAAACAGCAAAAATATTAAAGTATTTTTAAACAAAAGCTACTTAAAATTAGCATCTACACCACTTACAGTACACATAAATTTTACTGGTGTTAAATTTTAATATTTTCCCCAAGGTCAGTCCATTAAGTTCCTTCTAAGTAATGAAAAAAAAGGTATTTTTATCTGACTCCACCACCTTCTTCCCACTCAAATACCCCTCTGCTTGTCTCAAGAGGCAAAAGTGCTCGCAGATCAACAGAAATTCATAAAACTCAGAAGCATTTACAAAATCAGTGGAAGCAGAAATAGAAGTTCATATAATTTAAAAGCTGTAAAGTGCCAGCATCATTGAATAAATGCTTTCCTTCTGAAAATAAACATTATCAGAGAGTGATGCCTTTTCAGTATAATCAATATCAATATATCATCAATATCAATATATTGGTATTTTTCAATTACACTGTTTCAGGTAAATACTAAAAAACTAATTTCTTGTGCTAAACCATTATTCCAAGACACTGCAGCTGAGATGTTTGTCTCCACAATTTTAAGTGACAAGAAGGATTATCTATGGAAGGAAATCTTTTGGTGACACCTTGGAATTCTGATCTAGGCTGTTTCCTGTAAGTACTGTCTCTTTTTCTTTGATCTGCAATCTCCTTCCACATACCTGAATTCTAGAATATTTTGACTTACTACAGGGCAGTTTGATTTTGGAATGACTCATCATTTCATCTGAGACTTCAACGGTACCAAAACTAAGGCAATGACAGATATAACACATAGAGAGGCTATAAATAATCACTTTCTTTATTGAGTCAGTTTTGAAAGTAATAGACATTTTCTGGCTTCTAAAATTTTATACTGTGTCTCAATAAAAGATTGCTTCATATCACTTTGAATAACCAGATACACTCTATTAATGTAAAATTAAACTTATGCAATAGATAAGGTGCTAGAAATTAGGAATTTTTTTCTAAAAGAAATTAGAAAAGTTTATGCTAGTTTCAAAATGCAACACCTTATAATGTAAAATGCACAAAATATATCTTATATATGTATTCTTACTTACGTAACATCTTTATTAGTGAAAACACAAATTTAAATGGTTTTCATCAACCATTTGTTTATTATACTAGCAGTCCTATATAGCAAATAAATTATATATTTAGAATATATAGATACTATTAAATCCTAATTTATGTAGGCTAAATATATTTTTTTTTATCCACTACAGTTTATCCTAGTTCCTTTGGCTTTAACTCTGGAACTAATGGGGGAAAAACAGAGTTCATGACCTTCAGAAGAAGGGATAGGCAATCCAAGAAGACTACAACAACATTGTGAGCCTATATGGGGAGAAAGTTAGAAAGACCAAAGCCCAGCTAGTACCTAATCTGGCTACTGTAGTAAAAGCCAAGAAAAAAACTTTCTGAAAGTGCATCAGCAACAACAAGAGGACCAAGGAGAACTTCCAGCACTGATTCGTGACAAAGGGTGAGGAAAAGGCTGAGACACTTAATGCCTTCTTAGCCTTAGTTTTTATTAATAAGACTTAGTTCTTTGGGCACCCACCCTCTAAGCTGGAAGACAGGGACAGGAAGCTGCATGAAGCCCCCATAATCCAGGAGGAAATGGTCAGCCACCTCCTAAACCACTTTGACATGCACAAGTCTATGAGGCCAGATGGGATCCACCCAGGGGTCCCTGGGGGAGCCCGCAGAGGTACTCACCAGGCCACATTCAAGCATTTACCTGCCATCCTGCTCAACTCGGCAGGTCCCAGATGACTGGACTTTGGCAAATCTGATGCCCCTCTACAAGGGTCATTAAGAGTACCCAGAAAGCTACAGAGTGATCTTGGTTTAGGGAAAGTCAAGGACCAGATCATCCTGAATGCGACCTATGGCTAGTGCAATCAGACAATCAAGGGGGTCAGGAACAGCCAGCATGAGTTTCATGCCAGGAAAGGCTTGACCAACCTGATCTTCTACAACAAGGAGACCTGCTGAATGGATGAAGGAGGGGTTGTGGATGTTGTCTAGCTGGCCTTCAGTAAAGCCTTTGACACCATTTCCCCACACCATCCTTCCTGAGAAACCAGCTGTTCAGGACTTGGATGGGTCACTCTTTCCTGGCTTAAAAACTGTCTGGATGGCCAGGCCCAAAGAGTGAAGGTGAACAGACCTATACCCAGTTGGCAGTCAGTCACCATGGGTGCTCCCAAGGGGTCAGTATCAGGGGCAGTCCTGTTTAAGGTCCTTATTGTTCAACTAGGGGATTGAGTGTGACCTCAGACACTCTGCAGACGACACCAGGTTGGGCAGGACTGTGGATCTGCCAGAGGGCAGGAATGCTCTCAAGAAGGATCTGGATAGACTAGCTCAATGGGCCAAGGCCAATGCTGTGAGGTTCAACAAGGCCCAGTGCCAGGTCCTGCTCTTGGATCACATCATCATATGCAGCACTACAGGTTTGGGGCAGCATAGCAGGAAAGGAAAAGGACCTGGGGGTGCTGGTGGCAGCAGCTGAACATGAGCCAGGCTGTGCCCAGGTGGCCAAGAAGGCCAATGGCATCCTGGCCTGGCTCAGCAATAGTGTGGCCAGCAGGAGCAGGGCAGGGATTGTCCCCCTGTCCTGGGCACTGGTGAGGCCACACCTGGAGTGCTGTGTCCAGTTCTGGGCCCTGACTGCAGGAAAGACACTGAGGGGCTGGAGTGAGTCCAGAGAAGGGCAGGGGAGCTGGGGCAGGGTCTGGAGCACAGGTGCTGTGAGGAGCAGCTGAGGGAGCTGGGGGTGTTTAGCCTGGATTAAGAGTCTCATTCGTGATTTTATCACTCTACCACTGCCTGAAAGGAGGCTGTAGCCAGGTGGGGGGGATTAGCCTCTTCTGAGTAACAAGTGACAGGACAAGAGGAAATGGTTTGGATATTAGTAGATAATTCTTCACCAAAAGAGTTGTCAAGCACTGTAACAGGCTGCCCAGGGAAGTGGCTGAGTCACCATCTCTAGAGGTTTTTAAAAGACATGTAGATGTGCCCTTGGGGACATGCTTTAGTGGTGGGCTTGGCATTGCTGGATTAGCAGTTGGACTCAAAAATCTGAAGGGCCTTTTCCAATCTAAACAAATCTATGATAAAAATGCAACACTAAAAAATCTCTGGACTAAATCCAGTTTCTTTCAAATCCACCAAAATAACGTAATCATTGCGGCAGATTTTATTAATGTGGATTTTAGGAATTATTGAGAAAGCAGCTATTTTAAATAGTTTTCAGAAACATTTTTTAAAGTTTAGAACAGCATTATAGAAATGAAATTATCTTCTTTAAAATATATCAAATTCAACTTAGGGCAAACCAGATTTAATAATATATAAGTGACAGAAAGAAACACTAAGTATGTTGAGCAAGATATAATCACAAGTGAAACTAAAGTTGAAAGATGCAGATGAAAAATTAAGTATTTTGAAAGTAACTTGTTTTTTAATCTCTGATAATATCCTTAATGTCAATACTATGTTAATACTAGTTTATGACATGTCATAAACTAAAATAGCTATGTAAGTCCTAGAGCAAAGTACTTTCATAGAAGCAAGGACAATGGTATATGTTTAATACACAATTCGTTAATCATCATTATTACCTAGAATAAAAGATAGGAAAGCACAATTCAACATTTCAAAACTATTCCATATCAGTCAGTGTGTTTTGTATCTTTTAATTTCTGCTCAAGACATGCAATTTTACATATATATCATGGTAAGAACTTCAAAAACAGAACATTAGCAGAATAGCTTAGTCTGTCTTTAAGCATATTTTTTTCATACTGAGGCATACATATTCACAAACATATTTGATATTCTTACAGAGTTTTCACACATGGGGAAAGAGTTGATCAGGTGGACATATATCCTTTCTTATAGGCAGGAAACTACAAAAGTGGGGATCAGATACTGAAGAACATAGGTTTTAGGTATGGAACTCTTTGTACTTACGAAACCAGCAGTAAGCACAGGATGTCTTGGCATCTTTATTTATTTTTCTGCTGAAAATGTGGTGTTCTAATCTAGAAGTTGTCACTCACTTTGAACTTATTTTGGCAAACATATTCCAGGGGGTCTTAAATAATTTCTTGCTAAGTTTGTAATACATTCAACTCTTCAGAACATGAAGTTCATATTGAGATATACATAATGAATTTTCATTGATTATTTTAATTTAAAGTTGTGGGATTTTTTTCCCATCAAAATATTTTTTTTCTGAGCTTTAAATTAGGGTTAAACTTGAGAATGAAAAATCTGGAAATAAATTTAAATAATTTAATAAATCAAATAAAAGTTCAAACTTCAGTACATTTGAGCTAGATTAAGAATGGGGGTAAATTACTACTAGAATTAGTAGTTACTCGATAGCCTGAATTTAAAACATTTGTTCAGTACATCATATCACATTGCTAATGACTATAAATCCTTTTTCAAGAGCAGCATAGTGAAAAAGCATTCAGTTTCCTACTTGAATAAAACTATACCGCTAAAAAATGTTAGAACCATTTCAATTGCATAATGCATAACTCTCTTTTGATTCTCCTTCTTTTTGGTAAGAAGGGAAAACAAGTGATGAAATTGGCTTTACAGTGTTAAGGCTCATGTTAAGCCAAAAGTCTTTTAGTTCTAACAGAAGCATTTTTTCCTTAGAAATAAGCTCTTAAAGACAACAATGCTCTGGGACCTCTTGGCCTTATCACCCCCCCTTTGAAAAGTCTAAAGGGACAAAGTTTACTAAAATTCAGATTTCAATTTAGTACACATAGCTCTTGAAAGGGGAAGCAGACATGGAAGCAGAAGTGTTTCTTTTTCACTATCTGGCACAGTAATAATGCATTACCTTAAACTTAATGCAAAGTATATAAAGCAAGAATTTAAGTGATTAATTTCTATAAATTTAAATAAATTGACATCTTCTTAAGTATAATTTTTCAGCTAATATCGAATTTATGCATCAGTAAAAATTTTTGAGTATCATATATTTTGAGGACAGCAAATGCACATATGATTCAATCCATTCATTTCCCTAATTTTCTGTATCAGTTTAATTTCCTAGTTCTTTTAGTTTTGTTACCACCATCTCAAACTAAGCTTTTTTTCCCTGACCTGTGCTTCAAATTACACATCACATTTCCTTATTCTTACTAAGTGCAGCTATAAATTTAACAAAAGATGGGTTCTTTAACTATAGATAGAATCAACTACTTCAATATATATTTCAGGCACCAAGGTTTTCTAAAACAATACAAAAAATATTTGCCATATCTGATAATTTTCTTTTGTCTTGATCCAGTCTTTAATTTTTCACCCATATTTATTCTCATTAAAGGTTAAATAGGTCTGAAAAGATTTAATGTACATTCTGGACAAGGGTATAGAGGACTTTTACAGTTGAAATTTTGCTGACATAATTTTGCTTCTGAGTGTGATCCACGTTAGGGTTAGTCAGTTGTTTCCATTCATTGGATTATGCTATATTGCTGCATTATTTAACAGACATAAGAATTGCACAATGAATAATTTAATTATTTGCTTTATATTTCACTCCAAGAAAAGAGGTGCTTCAAGTTACTTCTTAGTTTGTTTTCTTTGAGTATGCATTTCTCTATTAAAAAACTGAACCAAAAACTGTATTTTATTTTTATACTACCCTGCATTTATATTACACTAACACTTCTATAGCATCAATGTTTGCCTGTTATTTCAATGGGACTACCAAGTCCCAAGCTTTTCTTCTAGCTGTGTATAAACTACTAAATGTTGCATCAAAAGTTTTAGCAATATAATAGGGCTTCCTACAGACCCTATACTACATGTTACTTAATGTAAATTAATCTGTTTTGATTATATTAATTTTTCATGCTTCACAAGCTCAAAGTACTTGATATCTGTTTGGAGATTTGCAAGAATACACAACTGTTGGAAAATGTAGAACTTCAGCATTAGATAGCAGTTCTGTTGAAGAGCATTTCAGATCACTGTGCATTTAAAGCCATTTATGATAGACTACTTCCATGCTGTTGGAAAGAAAAATCAATCATCAAACTAGGATAAATACACAGAGGCATATCTTGCAGAACATTTTATATATACTTCTGCTCTATGCACATCCAGCATATCACTGAAGACTTGAAACAGTTTTGGACATGTTATATAATGAAAGGTATGTATTAAAAATTGAAAGAGTGTAGAAGGAAGGAACTACCCAATTAGACCAAAAAAGATATGGAACAGAAGAAAGAGAGAAAGACAGAGAGAAAGAGTGAAAGAAAGCAAAAGAGAAGGAAAGAAAGAAGGAAAGAAAGAAGGAAGGAAGGAAGTGGCGGAAGGAAGGAAGGAAGGAAGTGGTGGAAGGAAGTGAGGGAGGGAGGAAGTGAGGACGTGAGGAAGGGAGGGAGGGAGGGAGGGAGGGAGGGAGGGAGGGAGGGAGGGAGGGAGGGAGGGAGGGAGGAAGGAAGGAAGGAAGGAAGGAAGGAAGGAAGGAAGTGGCGGAAGGAAGGAAGGAAGTGGCGGAAGGAAGGAAGGAAGTGGCGGAAGGAAGGAAGGAAGTGGCGGAAGGAAGGAAGGAAGGAAGGAAGTGGCGGAAGGAAGTGGCGGAAGGAAGTGGCGGAAGGAAGGAAGGAAGGAAGGAAGTGGCGGAAGGAAGGAAGTGGCGGAAGGAAGTGGCGGAAGGAAGTGGCGGAAGGAAGTGGCGGAAGGAAGGAAGGAAGTGGCGGAAGGAAGTGGCGGAAGGAAGGAAGGAAGGAAGTGGCGGAAGGAAGTGGCGGAAGGAAGGAAGTGGCGGAAGGAAGTGGCGGAAGGAAGGAAGTGGCGGAAGGAAGGAAGTGGCGGAAGGAAGGAAGTGGCGGAAGGAAGGAAGGAAGTGGCGGAAGGAAGGAAGGAAGTGGCGGAAGGAAGGAAGGAAGTGGCGGAAGGAAGGAAGGAAGTGGCGGAAGGAAGGAAGGAAGTGGCGGAAGGAAGGAAGGAAGTGGCGGAAGGAAGGAAGGAAGGAAGGAAGTGGCGGAAGGAAGGAAGTGGCGGAAGGAAGTGGCGGAAGGAAGTGGCGGAAGGAAGTGGCGGAAGGAAGTGGCGGAAGGAAGTGGCGGAAGGAAGTGGCGGAAGGAAGTGGCGGAAGGAAGGAAGGAAGGAAGTGGCGGAAGGAAGGAAGGAAGGAAGTGGCGGAAGGAAGGAAGGAAGGAAGGAAGTGGCGGAAGGAAGGAAGGAAGGAAGGAAGTGGCGGAAGGAAGGAAGGAAGGAAGGAAGGAAGGAAGGAAGGAAGGAAGGAAGGAAGGAAGGAAGGAAGGAAGGAAGGAAGGAAGGAAGGAAGTGGCGGAAGGAAGGAAGGAAGGAAGGAAGTGGCGGAAGGAAGTGGCGGAAGGAAGTGGCGGAAGGAAGTGGCGGAAGGAAGTGGCGGAAGGAAGTGGCGGAAGGAAGGAAGGAAGGAAGGAAGTGGCGGAAGGAAGGAAGGAAGGAAGGAAGTGGCGGAAGGAAGTGGCGGAAGGAAGGAAGGAAGTGGCGGAAGGAAGTGGCGGAAGGAAGTGGCGGAAGGAAGGAAGGAAGTGGCGGAAGGAAGGAAGGAAGTGGCGGAAGGAAGGAAGGAAGTGGCGGAAGGAAGGAAGGAAGTGGCGGAAGGAAGGAAGGAAGTGGCGGAAGGAAGGAAGGAAGGAAGGAAGGAAGGAAGGAAGGAAGGAAGGAAGGAAGGAAGGAAGGAAGGAAGGAAGGAAGGAAGGAAGGAAGGAAGGAAGGAAGGAAGTGGCGGAAGGAAGGAAGGAAGTGGCGGAAGGAAGGAAGGAAGTGGCGGAAGGAAGGAAGGAAGGAAGGAAGGAAGGAAGGAAGGAAGGAAGGAAGGAAGGAAGGAAGGAAGTGGCGGAAGGAAGGAAGGAAGTGGCGGAAGGAAGGAAGGAAGTGGCGGAAGGAAGGAAGGAAGGAAGTGGCGGAAGGAAGGAAGTGGCGGAAGGAAGGAAGGAAGGAAGGAAGGAAGGAAGTGGCGGAAGGAAGGAAGGAAGGAAGGAAGTGGCGGAAGGAAGGAAGGAAGTGGCGGAAGGAAGGAAGTGGCGGAAGGAAGGAAGTGGCGGAAGGAAGGAAGGAAGGAAGTGGCGGAAGGAAGGAAGTGGCGGAAGGAAGGAAGTGGCGGAAGGAAGGAAGGAAGGAAGGAAGGAAGGAAGGAAGGAAGGAAGGAAGGAAGGAAGGAAGGAAGGAAGGAAGGAAGGAAGGAAGGAAGGAAGGAAGGAAGGAAGGAAGGAAGGAAGGAAGGAAGGAAGGAAGGAAGGAAGGAAGGAAGGAAGGAAGGAAGGAAGGAAGGAAGGAAGGAAGGAAGGAAGGAAGGAAGGAAGGAAGGAAGGAAGGAAGGAAGGAAGGAAGGAAGGAAGTAAGTGGCGGAAGGAAGGAAGGAAGGAAGTGGCGGAAGGAAGGAAGGAAGGAAGGAAGTGGCGGAAGGAAGGAAGGAAGGAAGTGGCGGAAGGAAGGAAGTGGCGGAAGGAAGTGGCGGAAGGAAGTGGCGGAAGGAAGTGGCGGAAGGAAGTGGCGGAAGGAAGGAAGGAAGGAAGGAAGGAAGGAAGGAAGGAAGGAAGGAAGGAAAGGAAGGAAGGAAGGAAGGAAGGAAGGAAGGAAGGAAGGAAGGAAGGAAGGAAGGAAGGAAGGAAGGAAGGAAGGAAGGAAGGAAGGAAGGAAGGAAGGAAGGAAGGAAGGAAGGAAGGAAGGAAGGAAGGAAGGAAGTGGCGGAAGGAAGTGGCGGAAGGAAGTGGCGGAAGGAAGTGGCGGAAGGAAGTGGCGGAAGGAAGTGGCGGAAGGAAGGAAGGAAGGAAGGAAGGAAGGAAGGAAGGAAGGAAGGAAGGAAGGAAGGAAGGAAGGAAGGAAGGAAGGAAGGAAGGAAGGAAGGAAGGAAGGAAGGAAGGAAGGAAGGAAGGAAGGAAGGAAGGAAGGAAGGAAGGAAGGAAGGAAGGAAGGAAGGAAGGAAGGAAGGAAGGAAGGAAGGAAGGAAGGAAGGAAGGAAGGAAGGAAGTGGCAGAAGGAAGGAAGGAAGGAAGGAAGGAAGGAAGGAAGGAAGGAAGGAAGGAAGGAAGGAAGGAAGGAAGGAAGGAAGGAAGGAAGGAAGGAAGGAAGGAAGGAAGGAAGGAAGGAAGGAAGGAAGGAAGTGGCGGAAGGAAGGAAGGAAGGAAGGAAGTGGCAGAAGGAAGGAAGGAAGGAAGGAAGGAAGGAAGGAAGGAAGGAAGGAAGGAAGGAAGGAAGGAAGGAAGGAAGGAAGGAAGGAAGGAAGGAAGGAAGGAAGGAAGTGGCGGAAGGAAGGAAGGAAGGAAGTGGCGGAAGGAAGGAAGGAAGGAAGAGAGAGAGAGAGAGAAAGAGAGAGAGAAAGAGAGAAAGAAAGAGAGAAAGAAAGAGAGAAAGAGAGAAAGAGAGAGAGAGAGAGAGAGAGAGAGAGAGAGATGAGAGAGAGAGAGAGAGAGAGAGAGAGAGAGATGAGAGAGAGAGAAGAGAGAAAGAGAAAGAGAGAGAAAGAGAGAAAGAGAGGAAAGAGAGAAAGAGAGAAAGAGAGAAAGAGGAGAAAGAGAGGAGAAGAGAAAGAGAGAAAGAGAGAAAGAGAGAAAGAGAGAAAGAAGAGAGAAGAGAGGAAAGAGAGGAGAGAAAGAGAGGAAAAGATGAGAAAGAGAGAAAGAAGAGAGAAAGAGAAAGAGAGAAAGAAAGAAAGAGAAGAAAGAAAAGAAAGAAAGAAAAGAAAGAAAGAGAAGAAAGAAAGAAAGAAAGAAAAGAAAGAAGAAAGAAAGAAAGAGAAAAGGAAAGAAAAGAAAGAAAGAAAGAAAGAAAGAAAGAAAGAAAGAAAGAAAGAAAGAAAGAAAGAAAGAAAGAAAGAAAGAAAGAAAGAAAGAAAAATATCTGCAACAGGTACAGCTATGATTCTGCTATGAGATCTCTTTCAGCTATGAAATCTCTCTCATCTTTAGGATTCTAAGACAAAAAATGGATAATATTTATGCCATCCAGTTTTAAAACTTCTATATAAAAGGTCTGCTAGGCCTTTAACAAAAAGTTACTTTGAAATATTGTATAAACTTTCCAAAAGAAAAATACCATGCTAATACAAAATCCTGCTTAATTCAAGGAAATCTGATAGTCTTCAGGAGATCAACATGGGAAGCTAGCTTATTTCTGCTTTCCTAATGACATGTAGAGTTTCTGGCAGTATAAGGTGGGAGGATAACTACTCTGCTCAGAACAATCTCCTGGCATACACCTAAACTACTCTGTTGGCTATGCTAGGAAAATTTACATTTTCCAGCTGAACACCCTTCCTGTTACTAACTGTTAGTTACAGTCATTAAGCATGACTGTAAATTTATTTACTTTTTAAGGAATGGAAACAAATCACTGCAGAGATAGACTAACAGAAGCTAGTAAGAACACTGGCCAAAAAACGGTGACACTTGCCAGGAAATTTAAGTGAAGATTTAGTAGTAGGCTCTGTTTCCCCAAATCAATTTCTATCTCTCTCTTCCAAAATCTTTGTTTCTTAGTGTCCTCAGAGTGTTACTAGTGGTTAATATTGTAAGTTTCTCTAGCACTTTTGTAAGTCATACTAACTGAAAATAGAAGTTCAGGTTAAGCACCTGAGTAATTTGTGTTTTATGCTATTCAGTATTCCTTTCTCACTGATGAAAATAAAACAGATCTTCAGTGAAATTTTTGTAAAGTCAAATATCCCAGTGGCATTTTTCTGCTCATATATGGGAAACCCTATAAACAATGTAAATATATCAAAACATCTACCTTAACTGTAAGCTGTTCTTATTCTCAGCCAAGAACAGATTATGCCAAAAATTTCTAGAACGTTGCTGCACAGAGAAATTGATTTGCTGATAATCTAAGGTTTATAAGTAGAAAGAGGGAAATTAAATGAACATCAGTTCCTGGAGCACATATGTACATCCAGCCGCCCTTTATATTATTATCCTGTCATTGGATAGGACATTATTAAAGTTTTATTTGATGTCATCTCAAGTGTTTGAGAGAGGCAGAGAGAGAGATAAAGAGCACCCACAAGGGCATCCTCAAAAAAAGCACCCCAAATCTGTGGTATTTTTTATTTGATATTATAACAGTGAGTAAAACTGTTCAACAGAATGTTTATCCTCCTTCATATACTCTCTCACTACTGGTGTATCTTCTCACTGCTATAAAAAGTCCCTTCACTGCTTCTTGAGAACCTAACTTTTCCTTGAAATACTTGATGCTATTTCATTTCCTAAGTGGAGAGAAAAAATAAGTAAAGAAACCAGAGGAAATTTATGAGTTTGACTAAAATTGTGAGTGCAGAGGTAATAACTCGCAACAAAGATGAACAACTTATTCCCTTTCCAAAATAGTAAAGTTTACTTGAATGGCAGCTGCCCTGACTCTCATTACTTTTTATGATCATCTGATGTAAACAAGAACCAATGTGACTACATGCCAAAATACAGGTCTGAAAAACAGTAGTGATAACTGAGTGATGATCATCCAATGGTTTCTGAGTTCCAGAATCAGATATGAGATTTTCATCCCTCTGTTCTAATATATCCTAGAAGACTGGAAAATATACCTCTGCCTCATTAGCTCTGTATTTAATACGAACTTACTATTAATTGAACCCCTCTGTGGATGCTGAATGTGAGATCAGGCAGGTAGCACAGTGTCTGTGTGAAACTAAGCCACATAACCTTCTCACACTGGCCTGAGAAAGTGGGGCCTGAGGAATTGTGAGGAGGAACTCAAACAGTCCTTCAAGAAGGAAAATAACCTTTGTAGGTATTGTTTGTTTGGTGTTGTTTACTTGCAAGAAATGGTTGAGGGGTGTTGTCCCCAGCTGTCCAATAATGGTGATATGTTGGTTTAATGACCAATGAAAGTTTTACCTTTTCAGACCTTCTCAGAACCATCTATAAAAGAAGATCTGGAAGAATAAAACTAGAGCTCTCTTTGAAACTAAGCCTGAGAGTCTGTGTTGTCACTATCGCAGTTCCGAACACAGTGCAACACCCCTCTAACTTTACATTTACACAATTGCACCTAATTCTCTGTGACTGAATGTGTTTTGGTTGTCTTTGCATGTTTGTGGTCAAATATACATCCAAACAATTATCTTGTTTTGAGAATGTTCTGAGGCCTTATTACACCCCCGCCCCATACATGACCAAGCATTAATTTTACACTACCATTCCTTCACGTGAAAAATGCTCTAAGACTTTGGTTCATGAGGAATACATAAACAAAGCTAAGCTCCTATAACATATATTTTGAATTTTCTAGTGACTTTCAAGTCCTCAAAGATGGTAGATTTTTGTGCTTTTTTTTTTTCCCTCTAGACTTCTCTTGTGTTAGATAAGCTTATGAGAAATTTTCTACACTGTATAGTCCAGAACAGTATGCTTTTTTCCCAGGGAGACCAAATTTTGAAACATCTTTTGGAAGAGGTTATAATGGCAATGGCAGAAAGAAAGAAATAAATGGGGGGTTTCAAGATCCGGTTTGCAATCTCCAATTTTCATGGCATTGTGTCATGTAATAACAGAAATCTTAGAATACTGGAAGTAACAGAAAGTCAAGCTCAGCAGTCAGAGGCACAGGTTCAGGTACTGAACCAGGGATTTTTGAATGAGGTTTTGTTTGCATTGTTTTAATTTCTGGAATTAGAAGGGTGGATGGATGGCTCAGAGAAAACCATTCCCATCATGCTTACTTTTCCTGTCTAGAGATGTACATGGCCTCAAATCACCTTGGCCAAGGCAGGAGGGGCAAGAGTGGTAATATTTGTAACATTTCTAAGATATATTAAAGTCCTCAACAAACTATTTGATTGGAAATCAGGGTGGCATTTTCCTGTCTTTATTCCTCTTGAGTATTCTTGCAGCTGAACTCTCTCCCTGAAATCAGAGAGAAAAGATATTACAGATCTCAGACAAGGAGAGAATGAGGGGATAGTTTATGCAAACTAATCTACCAGAGGAATTAGTCATTCCTGGAATTGTGTATGTAATAAATGGGACTTGAAAACAACACTAAGAACACTAGACTTCCCCGTAGAGCTGTGAAATTGCTATTACACATTTGTGAGACTGCACTGAGGGAACTATGCTGCCTCCCTGATCAGAGAATGGATACAAAGAAGATGGAGTGAGTCTTTTGGAAGTGCACAGTGATATGACGTGAAGCAAAGGATCCAAGTCAGAACATATCAGATTCTGACTAGATATTGGAGAAGTGTTTTATCATGAAGTGGTCAAATCCTGCAATAGTTTGTCCAGAGAGACTGTAGAACCTCTTTTCCTGGGAGTACTCAAGACTGAACACTGCACTGGGCAATCTGTTCTTAACAGGTCTTCTTCGAGCAATGGCTGGACCAAGTGACTTACAAAGGTCCTTTCCAACATAAATCATTCCATAATTCCATGATTTTATAGCACTATATATTCATATTTTCTCATTGGTCCTTTCATTTATTTGCATGTACTAAGTTCAGTGAGCAGGCAGATTATCTTATTTATCATTTGTGTGTGGATATTTTTCTTTACTGGACTAAAAGATACTTTGCAACTTTGGCACAGACACTGTCATGTAGCACTGTAATACAGACCTATTCAAAATAGCTGTAAGTAGCAGGCACGTATGTGCAATGGCAGCCACAATACTAAGTTAAAGGGTTAGTTTGACATCTTCACAGCAGGACACACTAAGTAATTGGGAACACACAGGAGACAGGACAGATACCTCTGAAAAGAATTTGGGGAATGAACAATAGTGGCTAATAATAAGTGACAGTTATGGCTCCCCCCCTGTAACCCTTGCTACATACAACTTAAGGCATTAAAGCAGCAAGGTAATGGGATCAAAATAAATATTAACAGAATTTAAAATCTTAATCTATATATCTTCATTCCTATTAGCAAATGTTATTGTCACTTTGTCACCTTTAAACAAGCAATCTAAACATACATTACTAAATCTGATTTCTAATTACTGAATCTAGTTTCTTTAGATTACCAGAAGAGCTTTGGATTTGATCTTGAAATGGTGACAGATCCACTCTAATACCAAAAAAAAACCCTCTTGTTCTAAGAAATAACTTGTATTCTTGTTCATTAAAATAAATGCAAAGCTCATCTCTTTCAGATCTGCTGAATACCTTATACTGACTACGGCAAAGCAACACTGACATTCTTTACATTGGCAAGGACCAACTTACTTTCAAATCACCCTGTCAACTGATATAGAGTGGTGTTTGTCCAACACCCTTTTTCATGAAACCCTTGCCTTCCAGTAGGAAAAATTTTGTTCTTGGAACTTGTCCACTGAGGCAAACTATTTAGCAGTCAAATGGTATTGCTTAGCTCTGCTGTATGTTCCCAGCTTCCTTTCACATTCATAGTTTTAACATGAGTCTCACAGGTTTTCCTGCTAGCTCCAAAGTCTTCTCTAAAAGAAGACTACAATGTAGTTAAAATTACTTAACTCTGTTTAAGATTACTTTTAAAGAAACTTACTAAGGTTCTTTTAGTGTTTTCCACAAAATTTCCATCTGAATTATTCTTCAGCTGTGCACCTGGTGTCTCCACATGTTCAGAGCATCAGCTGAGCACCACTGACCTGACACAAGGACCATGTGTGTTCAATGGACAATCTTCACTAATACTGGAATAATATTGCTATATTAAAGCCTATTTAAAATATAGGAATACATTAAATAGTTATGTTAATAATTTTAAGGTAGAACAGAACTTCATATGGCTACATCTTTAAGAAAAACTGTTTAATTCCTGATTATTCTCTGTTTGATTATGACAAGATTGTCCTGTTAGATTATCAGGTGTATATGCATTAAATTAAGAAATCTGAACCATTCATTCTTAGCAACGTTCACATTAAAATATATTTGAATATGTGAATTTTAAAAGCTCGTATTTTTACAAGTTCCAACAGCATGAAAATTAATGCTACTTATATAGTTCTGGTCACACAACTCTAACAATCAGAAAATATCAGCCTTTCACAACATGAAAATAACATGCTTAATAATCACTTATTTAAAATATTGACAGCATAAGTTTCTTGTTTAATTTATTTCTATGGACAATTATACAGAATGGTAATCCAACAGTGTTTACTAAGCTTTAAAATTTATTTGTGTCTTTGAAAATGGTCTACCATATGCCAAGTATCTTAACATCTTGGGTGCCAGTACTACATAGTAGTAAACAAAACAATAATACACTGACAGACAAGTAAACAACAAAATTCTAAATTAGAAACTGCTACTAAATTCTGAGAATGTTATTTATGGGCCTGGAAGTTGTAAAACACTCTTCTCTCTTTTCCTTTTTTTGTGTGGAACTAAGACATAGTAGATCAAGAGGAGCTTTCCAAACCAAGCAGGGGGAAGGAATATGGCTTAGGATGGAAAGAGATGTGCATTTTATTGGAGAACCAAACAGATTTGCAAAGACTCCATTATTTTTCCAGGGGCTCTATATGTAGCTACAAAGCCCAAGAGTTTATCTATCTAAATTATTAGAGTGGTATTCAATATCCCAGACTTCAAAAAGTCAAGAAACTAATGCATAAACCTCCTTTCTTCTTCTAATAGAGAATAAAGCCTCAGGGCAACTGAAATATTATGCTGCATTCAATTTTGAGTGTTAATTTGGTTTATTAACTATTATTGAGTGGTATATAGACAAGATTGACACTTCAAGAAAAATAATCGTACTTTAGATCAATCTTCATATGTAAGCAATGCAGCAATGAATACAACTTAGTCAGACCAGGTCCCATATATGAAATGGGAAGAGAGCAAGTAGATTTTTTGACAGAAGATAATTTTAATGGTCACTTATGAAAGTAGTTTTTTTAAACAGACAGCAATAGGGAACAAACACAAGGATTACCCTAGTGTTGCCTCACCATTGTGCAGATGTTAATGCTTAAACACTGATGAAAAGTTGTTTTTGTGAAGCAGCCTAGAACAAAATAACACTTCAGGTAAAATTTACAGAAGACCTATTGTGAAATACTAATTTTCTGGGAAACCTGACCAAAAAAAACTAAGATACTTAGATTTTTTTTAAGGCTACAACATCCTGGGAAATTCCACAATTAGTGGTTAGGACTGATGGTCTTCTCTAATTGTTCCAGACTGAAATTTCAGTAGTCAAAAATAGAACACAGAAAGATGATATGGCAAAATGATTTAATTGACATATGACTAATGGCCTTTAAAAATGCTAAGGTTTTTTTTTTTTTAAACAACTAACCTGTGTATATAGACCATACAATAGCACTAGTTATGTGTGAAGAGGTACCTGAAATTTTTGAAGATAACTAGAATAGCTTCATTTATTACACAGAATATTTTGCATTACTGACTGTAAAACTGAGTTCCACTACTACTATTTATTATTACATAGTACCTTTTATTCTATGATCTAAAAATTCACTTTAGCATGAACCTGTAATTACCCTGTTTCCATTTTTTATTTTTTACATAAGAGAAAATATTGTCAGAGAGATTAATTGATTTGAACAAGACCACACAGTAAACAACTGGCAAAAACCCCCACATCACAGATAAACTCAGTCATCTTCTTGACTACGCTGGTTTTTGCACAGCTCTGGTGTATATGAATTGAAAGCACTTACCTTCTCATTTAAAAATGCAGGAATAATCTTGACTTTTAAGCAAAATACATTAGTCGATGATCCTGATATATCCTTCTGGGTAATGAAATGCTACTGTATTCCTTGAAGGAACTACAGCACTGCTCTAAATAAGTTGACTGCAAAGTTAGTGATGGTCATGAAGAGACAGAGAAAGCATTGGAATGATTATAAGCAGTACTTAATATCACAACCTGCAAGCAAATAATGTTTTTCAACTAATTCAGTTTAGAATCTTTGCTAGTTGATTTTACCTTTTAAATGTTAATTCTCTTCAGTTTGAATAATAAAGATGTACTAGTCAGCTGTAACTCGAATTTTAGCATATGTAATTTCTCCTTCTCATTTCTTTTGAAAAATGTAACGGTTACATATCTTTAAGTTCTCTACAAAACTTAAAAAGAGAAAATACTTCGAAGTTGTACATTTGGCTCATTAAGTGTCCTTTATGGTTTCCATTGAGGTTTTCAGAATTGTGATATGTTTATAGTGAAACAAAGTCAATTCTGGAAAAACTACTATGTAGATTTATTTTTTTCACATTTAAGACATCCGTGTATAATACTACTGCTATCTTCTGATGCATTTTCCATACTTTTATACACATTTTTCCCCAGTTCCTGACAGTTTTATACACCATATTCAGAGTAATTTGAGGTCTTCTGAAATACAAGCTTGTCACCTTACACCCTAATAAACCCATGGGAATCCATTCAGAAAGGTTCTTTTGAAAACAGTTTAAATAAGGGAGAAATATAAAGAAGTCTAAATACAAAAAGGGAACTGCAATACTTTTAAAAGGACAGGTGTCTTTCACAAAAATATTGGGGGTTTTGGCAATACACTGCGTTTACAAGAATACTAAGAAGACATTTTTCTTTGCTTTTATGCCAGAAAAAAGAGGGGAGAAAAGTAGAAATTGACTGAAACCTTGAAATTAAAGTACTGGAAAAGCCATTATTTTTCTGATATTTCTTGAATATATTTGTAAAGCAATTTGTTACAGTTCACTTTGTGTTTCCATACTAGAGTTGTTTGCTTCATACAAGATGTTTTACTGTGAGACTTTATTCTAAGAAAATCATTTGATGGTGAATTATATTGAAATTCTTTACTCTTCTTTGCTTTACTACTTCCAAAGGGGAAGCACATCTGAAGCATTTTTACTAATCTCATAAAATTATAATAAAATCCACTGACCTCAGTTTAGCAGCATGTCTTGTCAAAACAACAATTTTGTGCTAATAAATAGAATGAAGTTTCAATAAACACTTTTCATATTGAATTTGCAATTCCTATTTAAATAGGTGTCATATGAATTGTAATTTAAAATGGCCCTGAAATCCTAATTAAAGGGCTCTCCCTTTCCACCTTGACTTAGTGTCCCCTCAATAACTAATCACTTATGGAACAATGTTGAATATATTCAAGCCATCCATTATGATTTATAAAAATTAAACTTTTTTTTGCAATTAGAAAACAGAAACTCAGCACTCAGTCTTAAAGGTCAAAAATACTAGACCCCCTAGAGGGTTTTTTATATAAAAGAAACAGGAACGTATTGAAAAGATCTTTCAATTGAACATTTGTTAATTTTTGAAGCCTATTATTTTTTCTTTCAAATCTTACATGGTAAAAAATTCAACATCATTAACTTCAAGCAAGCATGAGTTCACAGAAGTGACAGAAATGTGTAGCAACAGAATGGCTGTGTGAAAGCCAAAGATATTAAAAGACACATTTAAATATTACTTATTTGAAAATACAGTTCTAATTTACAATTGTTGAATCTCTTTTTATTTCCTAATTATATATGATGTTGGGAATGAAGTTACTGTTAGGTAGAAATAGAGCTAACACTGCCAGAGGATATTCAAGTATGTCTTTTTCAGATTTATGGCCAAGGCTCCATAATAAAGAACGCGGTGTGCACCACAGAAACACACAAAGCAATCTTCATTCAGAAAGGATTCTATTATTTATTCATCAAGCATATCACACTATAAAAATCTGATTCTCCAGGAAATCAAAAAATATACAAGACTATGTCAGTATCAAGTATTGTCCCTCTGCTCATCATTCTCTCCATAAATCCTTTATTCACAATGTCTGCTTAAAATTCAAGTGCAAGCGTGTGTCTTTCTACTAAAAGGAAGTGGTTCCAGCTACTAAAAATGAAGTCCGAATAATAAATTGATGCTTCAGATACGACATCTTTCTGATTTTGACAGAGAATTTGATTTTAAAACAGATGCCTGTTACAGCCATCAAGGGTAAAACAGGCATTGGTGAGCTACACACTGAAAAAAATAAATCCACAGCTCATTTAAAGGGGAACAATAGACTAGTAGATGACGGAGTCCTCCCTCTGGCTAAGAAACCATTAGCCTATTTTCTCAACTAAGCCCATTCAAACTAACAGGACCCTAAACCTGGATTTGCCAGACTGTCTCCCACCCCCCAGAGCTCTCATTATTTTAACTTTGTGAGAACATCACACAGATCGCGTCCCTCCCGCTCGGCAGCAGCACTGGAGGTTCCCGTGGAGCGCGGGCAGCTCCAGCGAGGAGGGGCAGCCAGGGAGGCAGCGGAGCGGCGCAGGGGAAGCGCGGCCCCGCTGCCCGCCCCGCTCACGGCTCCGTGCTGGCACAGACGCCGTCCCGCTCCCACCCACGTGTTTCGCGGCCGCTTTTCCACCCCACAGACAGGCGTGCACGGGACGACGAGGCGCCGGCCGTGCCCCGGTCACACCCGCTTCAGGCGAGCCCTGACCGGGGGTTCCTTGCAGCGTCCCAGCCCGGGGTCCCCGGCACGGCAGCGCAGCCCGAGCCCACCTCCCTTCCGGAGCCTCCGGGACCACAGGGTGCCCCTTCCTTAACCCTGCCGCCGGGGGACGGGGGTCCCGCGGTGCCCACCCCTCAGCGGCCGCCGCTGAATCCCGTCCCCGCGGCCGGGAGCTGCGCCGCTCCGCCGCACCCCTCACACGCGCGGCCGGAGCGCTGGGCCAAGCCCTCTCCTACCGTCTGAGTCCCTGGAAGGAGGAGGGCCAGGACATCCGCGATTTTTTCAAGCCGGGCCGGTGGCCGGTCTCCACGGCGTAGGAGGCGCGGTCCACGGCTTGGCAGTAGAGGTACCGCTCCGTGTCCGAGTAGCCGCGGTGCCTGACGCGAGCCCCGGCCAGGCAGCGGCCCCGCGAGACAGGAGACGGCGGCGGCTGCCCGGGGTGCTGCTGGTGCTGGAGGAACTGGTGCTGCCGCAGCTGCGGTGGGTAGTGCTGATCTTGCCGCCACAGATGCTTGGGGGCTTTGAGACCCCCGCTACCGTCGCTGCCGCCGTCGCTGCCGCTGCCGCTGCCGCCGGGCATCGCGGACACGCCGCTGCTGCTCTCCGCCTCCATGCTGCCGGCGGTCGGGCCGCGCCGGGCGGGCGGGCAGGGGCGGTGGCTGGCGCCTTCCTGCGGGCAGCGGCGAGGAAACTGTGCTGAAAAGTTGGACAGCTCCTGTCGCGCCACCCCTCGCCCGAGTGGGGGAGCGGCTGGGGCAGCCGCGCCGCCGGGTCTTGACTGCTCCGCGGGAGGGGAGGCGGGGAGAGGGGGAGGAGGAGAAGGAGGAGAGGAGGGGCCGGCATCCCTCTCGGAAATATTTAAAGCCAGGCTGGAACCCGGGCGGGGGAAAGCAGACTCTACAGGGGGCTGTGGTCTGGGAGCGGTGAGCGCTGGGGTGTGCGGGAGGTGGGAGAAAGCGCGACGAGGATGCCGGCAGGATGCGGGGGTGGGAATGGGACCAGGAGTGAATGCGGAGGGGTGCAGTGCCGCTGATACTGCAGCCCGTCTCTCCCTTCCTGAGGCCGTCGCTGCTGGCAGGACAGGACTCCCTCCAGAGGGACTCTCGCCGCCGCGCGACGGCAGGTGGCAAAGTTGCTTACGCCCCTGTTCACCGAGAACTTTGAGGTGGGTTAAAAATGGGTTCTCACTCCTTCAACTCCCCCTCCCGCCACCCCTTATTCCCTATGCCGTGTTTCCAGTCCACATCAGGTTCAGAAATCATGTTTCCCAACTTGAAACCTTCCTCTGGTCTTGTCTCCGCCGATGAGTAAGCTCCCTCCCCGCAAGGAGTAAGACTGGCTGCAAATCAAGGCGAGGAAGGTTTAATTATAGCGATGCTGAGCCTACTGCTACAGAGAAGCTTTTATATGACATATAACTAGCTTCAGGACTTTGCAACTGCCGCGGGAAAAAAATTATTTAAAGTTAAAATCTATAGAGCAGGAACTTCATACTAAAGAGACCTTTTAAATTAGTTTTACATTTCAAACTCTTTTGTGTTCATATACAGCCAATAATTCACACTGGAAAAGAAAAAAGGTATTGCTTTCTCTTCTTTTCTCTTCTTTTCTCTTCTTTTCTCTTCTTTTCTCTTCTTTTCTCTTCTTTTCTCTTCTTTTCTCTTCTTTTCTCTTCTTTTCTCTTCTTTTCTCTTCTTTTCTCTTCTTTTGTTTTCTCTTTCTTTTTTCTTCTTTTCTTTTCTCTTTCTTTTTTCTTCTTTTCTTTTCTCTTTCTTTTTTCTTCTTTTTTTCTTTTCTTTTCTCTTTCTTTTTTCTTCTTTTTTTCTTTTCTTTTCTTTCTTTTTTCTTCTTTTTTTCTTTTCTTTTCTTTCTTTTTTCTTCTTTTTTCTTTCTTTTCTCTCTCTTTGTTCTGAAGTATCAATATTATTCCTGTGTATTAACATTCTAGCAGTTGGTATTTGGGGCAAAATTATAATCTCCACCCTCCTGATAAATTATGGAAAGGATACAATGCAAGTGCTCATTTGAAAACTATTAATGTGAATTTGTTTGGTCCTTCTATTCTGTTTGCCTGAGTACCAGTACAAAGCAAGAAAGCAAAAAAGCATTGCAAAAATGTCTCTCCTGCAGTATCTTTACAAAAACATACATTTTTTCTAATCAGTGTTCATCTACTCATTAGAATGTTCTGATTAGCAATATGCACTTCTTCTTCAATCATAAAATTGGTCTTGCCAATCCTTTTCCCTTTACATCACAGATTTGCAATCATTTTAATCCTCATAAATTTCTCTCTGAACTTAACTTCTTATCAATGCAAAAGTACACTTATGCCAAGTCTTTAATGTGTAGATATATTTTTTTCCATTCTCTGTATTAAAAGGCAGCCTTCCTTTCTAAACATACAGTGCTCTTAAAATTAAGAGTCACCCTCCAAACACATAAATACAAGATTTTGTTGAGAAAAACTCCCAATCTGTGTTTCTTTGAGCCATGAGTTCCTAGATCATACTGGTAATCATGCACCATCCTTTCAGGTCTTCTCTCCTGCCCTAAAAACTGTTAGGTTCAGCAAAATTCCCCCAGAAAATATTAATTGAAATAAAGTAAGTAAGTATGAGAAAAGAGCCAAAGTAGTACTTCCATTGATGGAAACCTGAACTTGAGCTCACATTTATCAAGTTCTGATTCTCCTGCTATTTATCCAGACATCTATTTCCAAGCCAGACATCTTAGATACTACCATTTTCCCAGCTGTGTCAAGCTGTGGTAATTTTGATAGCATGTACAAGTGACAAAAAATGGGACAGTAAAATGAGAAAGATTCAAGTCAAACAGGAGAGAACTATACCAAAATGTAGCAGGGGGGATCATTGCATCATGGAATTTAGGCAAATTGGATGTAATTCTGTGAAAAACTCAGAGATGAGAAATAACTTTTTATCCTTGTTAACCTCCACTGGAATATTGCAAGGGGACTGTGTTTCACAATTGCTAGTTTCCTCTACCTTAAAATTAGACAAAACTTCTGTGGCCAATTGTGCTATAATTCCAGAGAATCACAGAACTGCCAATTGGAAGGGCCTTCGTAAGATTGTCCAATCTAACCTCAAGCTCACAATGGGTTTGTCATCAATACTAGGTCACATCAGCCACAGCTTTCTCTGAATCTTAAAACCGTTCAAGAGAAATTCACCAGCCTCTGTGGATGACCTGCTATGGTGCTTCACCACATCCCTAATGAGGACAATTTTCCTGATGTTCAATCTCAACCTCCCAATCAGGGGCCCTTGCCCCTCATTAAACAGTATGCCACCACTGACAAGACCTTAAATTTGCTGTCTTTTGCAACTAATCCTCCCATAGCTGCAGGCTGCCTTTAGATTGCCTTTTACCACCTCCACACCAGAATCAGCAAGCTCTGTCCCCTCAAGCAGTCATGACTGATCATGTGCCCTTGGCCATCCTGTTAGCCTCTTCCGGGTTCACATCATTCCCATTCATCCACTGCCTGCAGTCACTTTGGCACACAGTTTGCTTTATTTATGGTGAACCGTGCACTGTTTAGCTGTTACCCACCCTACAATCCATTAAAACTCACTGATCCTTTCCAGTGGGGCCATGATCTAGTCAGTCACTTGCCAGCCCATCACTTGCTTCAGGTTATCCTGTCTGGGTGCCAAACACTGCAGTTCAACATGGGCTGTGGTATCAGCTCCTTCTGCTGATATATTGTTTACCACCTGCCAGCCAGATTCTGAAAGACCATTCTCTATACTTCGGTCCTACCTAATAGTCTGTTCATCCAGTTGAGACTTCCTCAGTTTCAAAATTAAAGTGTTTTGAGGGATTATTTCAAAGTCCTTACTAAACTGAAGGTTTGTTACACGCACTGTCATGTATCCCCAACAGTCTTTTCATAATGGAACCAGGTACACAACCAGGTCAAAAACACATTGTTTGCCCTTGCTAAATCTAAGTGGTGAGTAGTCCTAACTATCTTCCTGCTTTTACAGGTCTTGAAATAGATTTAGAAGTGTGCTTGGAGCTTTCCTGCAACCCACATGAGATCAGTAAGTCTATAGTACTTCCATTTTTCTTCTTGCCTTTCTTAAGAGTGGATGTAACAGTGACCTTTTCCCAGCTGACAGGGACTTCTCTTAACCACCATCACTTTCCACAGATAAAAATCCAGCAGCCTCATGGATGCCCTTTCGTTTGACACTGGCATTGCATTTTGGCAATGAACTTACATTTGAGCTCATAAAGCACTTTTGGTATTCCCCATTCAATCTCATATTTTCAGAGTTTGCCTAATGTTTTAGACACCAAGTTCAATTTGACAGATAATCAAAGCATATTAGCATTTAAAATAAAAAAATATTGTCTTTGAGAAACACAGAAAATACAGCAGAAGAACAACCTCCTGTACAAATGCCAATACTTGCACAACTGGAAATTGAAGTACTGCATTAGAATTAATCATGAAACCTACATGAATTCTTAATTATTTTCTGACTGGTTTTGGTTGGGATTTTGTTGTTGATTGATTAGGGTTTTTTCTTTTCATTTTTCTATTTGTGGGAGACTGTGTGTGTGTGTGTGTTTTTTCCCTTGTGCAAAAACCTTACTGTACCTTCATGCCAATGAGACTTCATAAAAGTAGTCTCTTGTTTTTAGAACAGCATTGGTGTTTTCCATTTGAATGCCCATTTTATATATTAAAAATAATGTTGTTTTGAATTAATGAAGTGTTTTTCAAAAACTTCATCAAAAAGATACAAATAGAATGTTGCTACAGTATTTCACACAAATAGAATCTGAACCATAGGGCACAAGATAGTACAGGTACGGTAAAAAGGCCATGTATAAAGTTTATGTATAAAAGTATAAATATGTTAAGATACTCTTAAATACCTGACTTTCATTTCACAATCAAACTTTCTATTTAAATTTTAAATATAATATTTATATCACCAGTTTTTTTATTACATGTCTGTGCTAAGACCATGCAAGAGCACTTACACAAAATATTTATACTTCCCTGCAAAATACAATATAAATGGAAGCTAGCAGCTTTATCTAAAAATTAAACACACAAATTAAAAAAAGAAGTATATAATACCTTTTTGCCAATATTTCCTATATGAAGTCAGGACAATTTTTTCTTATTCGCCTAGCTTACTTCACACAGAATCCTCAAAAGTACTAAGTATGGAGACAACTCAATAGCAATAGAACAGCCTACATTTAAGAGTGGTAACTGAAAATGATTTAGAAGAATACTTTTCTTTCCATCTTCATAGAACGTGCCTGAGCCTCCTCACAAGAAACTAGAAACTCCTTGGTGAGTTGAAGCTCAGATATAAGAACTACTCCTCCAGCCACACCTAGCTTGAGAGTTTTGCCTTATCAGAGCTTTCTGTGTGCATGATACCAAAATGCACTAAGATTCATAAAGTAAGATGTAACATTTTACCTCATAAGAGAATGCCATTTTAAGTTATTCTTAACCTTTCTATGTTTTTTTTTTTTAAAAGTATGTCCTTGCTTTCAAGAAGTACTTAAACTAATAGAAAGAATTGTACTCAGAAAATAACAATTCAGTTTGCTTTTGTAGCTTTGTTTACAGAGGTTATGATAATATTTTCAAGGCTCTCTTCAGCTGATGGTGCTAGTATTCACAGTGTACTAGATAAACTGCTGTATCACTCCTTCAGAACAGCGCTGCAAGTCTTAACAGACATTTGTGACAGTACTGCACTAGACAAGTAGTTCTGACATATAGAAAATAATGGGGACCCACTTATTTGTTACCTTAATTTCCTGGCGTAATAATATATGCAGTCCTTACAAACCACTGTCTTTTATTTTTGGCCAGAATATAAAGGAAATATATTACCTAAGTGCAATAGAAAAAAATTTAAAATTGAGATAAACACATATCAATTAAGGAGATAACAACATACTAAGGAGATAAGTATAAGAGGATTAGAAAGGAAAATACTCAGGTATTTAATTAAGAAACTAACAATACCCCTCACTTCATGTCAGAGAAGGTGCTTTTTTAATAGGTACAGACTTTGTAAACAGTACAAAGGGAGAGGAAATAACTTGCATCATCTCTGCAACAAAAGAAACAATGGTAACACCTGAACATAGATGACAGTAAATTTTGTTCAGTAGAATTCACCACTGAATTCAGCCCTGATATTAGTTCTGTTATAATTCAATGCAATGGCACTTAAGAAACTATACCATATTTTACATGTACAGATTCACTGAAGTCTTTTAAGTCCAATGAGATTGAATTTCAAATACAGTGAAGAGTCACTAGCTGTTCATATAAATTTTTGTATCACATCTGACTCATAAGACAGAAACACATTCCTGCTGCTAGCAATGTAAAAGGAATTCAGCAGATCATCATTCTATAACTCAACAGAAAGCATGAATTATTAAAAAGGAAAAAAAAATGAGTGCTTTAAAAAGTAGAGGACTGAATAAATATAGAATATTTTATTAGTTGTGTGATTTCAAATCCCAGTAAAAGAAAATATTACAATAATATAGGTATCACATAATCTATTTGTAGAATGTTTTTTACATTACATGAACTTCTTTTCCATTGCCAACAAGGGGTAGTTAGACTAAGACTACTGTATCACTGCATATTTCAATGTGAAATTAACAACCAATTGTCTTTTTTTTTGTTGAATACCGTTTGTAAATAATGGAACAACTCCATAATCTAATTCTACTGAAATTACAATTAATGTGATAAAGAGGGGATTAATCTAGAACTGTATAAATATGCAGGATTGATTCTTATCACCTTAACCTTAGGAAGGCTGTTTTTCCAGTTTGTGAAAGGTATTCCTGCAGGTAGCTTCATGTGGATTTATTTTTGATATAGTTTTAAGTGAGGAATAACACTTTCCAGTTCTGAAAAAAAACCCCAAAACTGCAATCTGATTAGCTATCTTATCTGGTGTCTTCTATATGTAAGTATAATTAAAGTGCTTAATTTATTACCCTACAGATGATATTTTTGAGCACTTTTCAACTTTTCCTGTGTTCAGGCACAATGGATTCAAAGATCTACTTAGAATCAGTGATATATATATATATATATATATATATATAAAATTAATTTATACTATAAAGTAAAACAGAAATCATATCCATTTAAGTATTTGCTAAAATACAAAGTACTGCATTGCTTTCAAAATCTCAATATAAACCCAAAGCTAACAATTTCATATAAGCACACAATTTCTATTTCTTATGGAGATGCATGCCAGGCATCTTTGAATTTATTGATATTTTAATTGTAAAAGCATAGCTTTTCTGTATAGATTGTATTCTTGCTTTGTGTATTAAAGCACTGAGTTCAGTCCAGTGCAATACATTCATCACAACCCAGCTGCAGAGAAATATTCTGACATACCAAGCCAGCCCTCTTCTTTTACCCAGGTAGTTTAAAACATGACAGGTACGTAAGAACCGATAGTGCAGATACAGATAGATTTGATAGTGCAGCTACACGGACAGACAAAGCTAAAGCCTGGGCTTTGACACCCCCAGGCTGGTGCAGAGCTCTACTGATGAAAAGCTGAGCTGACTGAGATGAAAGGCATTTTGCACCCACCAAGTTCACAATTTCATGTAACCTCCCACTTGGAGCAGTGAGCAAAGACTGAACTCTATTTCAGAAGCGTGCTAAAAAACACAAGCTCAATTCTCCCTAACACCATATAATTAGTGAATGTAAAAGGGGACAAATCTTAACATTTACTTGACTGCCTTGATTTGCAGCTGGAGTAGGAAAAACCAGCAGCAGTTATTACTTTACCAGTTGGATAACACAAGAGCAAGAGAGGAGGGATTTAGCACAGTTAGTGTTCATCCCGTGGCCTCTTCTCCACTGCACCACAGCAGAAGATTAAACAAAGCATGAATCCTGAGATAGTCTCTATGGAACTTCTTTTTTTATGTAGCAATAAGTGATGGTGCTATATTGACTGAAACTTTTTTCCAAAGTATTTCCCAGATAATAAAGCTACTCTTCATCATCCAGTGATCAGGAAAAACATCACTAATTGAGCACTTAACCCATTTTGAACAAGGTTTGAAGGATAAAGATATTTTTGCAGTTTCTTTTACATTCTGTCAATTGAATTACTGATCTGCTCACTTCAAACAGAGGACCACAGGTGGCATCCAAAATATTTTTTTAGGTTTACACTTGCATGGAACATAGTGACTTCAGGTTTCAGGGGTTTATGAGCATTTCATTTCTATAAGACATTATTGCACAGCTTGAAATCCTCTTGATTTTACTCTGACTTCTGACAAACATGAAAGCCTACCAAATTTAAAAAAAATCTCTTAAACCTAGTTTCACCCAATTCTTGGCAAAAAAAAGAGCATGAAACCACACTGAAATAACAAGCACTAGAACAAAAACTTAGGAAAAAAGAAACAAAACCTGGAGCACTCCCAGCAAAATCCAAGGCAGGTGAGTTTTGCATGATTGAAAGTTTTAATCAATCTCTTTTTAAAGCTGCTAGAAAATTCAAATTCTAACTGGTAAAGACTGAGCTTTTGAATAAACATAGATAAGCTATTTATTCAGAACTAGGCAGTATATTTCTAGGGGTCCTTTATATTACCCAAGCCATATGTGGAGCTTACTACTCATTGTCTTAATATGTTTCAAAATTTCTGAGCCCTCTCCTATATCTGCTAGTTAAATTATTTTAAAGATACAAAAAAAAAGTAAAGAAAAAAAAAATAGAGGTTACTACATATTTCATCAATTCAACTGAACCAATATTTCTGGTAGGGTCAATGTTAAAACAACTCTTTTTCAATTTAGTACTTTTCTCTCTTTGCCTCTTTAATTTCTTTAAGCTCTCACTCAGCTTTAACAGTTTAACAGCCTCTATCAAGCAAGATGGAAAGAAAAAGTAAAAATGTTTTTAAATTATCTTTATAGCAGTCACTTTGCAGGAGTAGCAATACATGTATTTTGGCTGACTGTTCTCAGATAGTAAGAAGGCAAATGAATGGAAAGGTTCAGGCCAGTAGATCTAAGTTAATTACAATCAAGCCATCCTAAAAATATATATTATCTTTTTTTATTTGTATTTCTAAATAAAGCAGTATACCCTATAACCATCATTAGAATGAATAATAGAGTTTATTTTCTTCTTGGAAACAGCATTCAGAATAAAATTACATTCATCTGTATCATATATTTCTGTTACTGGATTCACTTAACATGTATCTAATCTTAACTTTGTCAGATACAGACCAAAGTTTTAAAATATAAGGCATTGAAACTAATTAAAGTGTAAAAATACATAACAGAGGAGAAACTTCATATTTTTAATTTCATAGTCAAGAATAAGGATTGGCCATTTTTTAAAAATAAATTATTCTTAAGCAAACAAGTCAGATAGATGTAATTTATCTTAACAAATTACATTTCCAGTAAAAACATCCCTTATTACTTGGTGAATCAAAAATGTTAAGAGTTTAAATAATAAAATGTCATTTTGCATGCTGATGGATTACTTATTTAAATGAAGTATAGAGGAGAAAGTAGCATCCATTTATGTGTGTGTGAGTGTAAATATTGGCAATTTTATTTCCCTTCTGTAATTTTCCAAAATAAAGGTCTTTATTGAAGGATGTTAACTTCAAGACTAAAATGGGGTTTAAAGCATTATTTATCAAAATTATCACTTGTTACTTGTTCATCTTATACTTGCTGAAACTACCCTGGTGATATTAATGGCTTTATTTTCTGAGCTTAGGTCATATTGGTTTGATAGTCCTCCAGCAAAAAACACTAGGAGGTTTTTCTGCTGTCTTCATTGAAACTTGGATTGTTCGGCTCATATTTGAGCTACAAGTGAACATTATTTAAATTGCAGTACTTGCCTGAAGCCTGTATAATATATCAGGTTTAGTTATGCTCTGAAATTATGAAATTCATTGGCTGAAAATTCTGTCACATTTGTCAAATTAATCACTTGCATAAGAAGAGTACTGCCCTCCAGAGAAAAATGTGAAAGATCCCATAGGCAACTGTTTGCACAGTAAAATGCCATGTTTTTCAAATTACTTCTTTTACAGAAGTGGTGGCATGCTTTTATCTGATCTTATCACTTCAGCTAGCACCCACCCATTCTCTTCACCTCCTTCTTTCCTCTCACCAGTATTTTCAAGTGGAGAGAAATATAGATTGAATTATTAAAATGTACTTTTCAGTCCTTTAAAAGAAACAAAAATTCGAGCTTCTGCTTGATATTTGCAGAATTTATAAACCCTATAGGGATTCTAGCCAGGTTGTCACTATCCAAGGCATCAATCACAAAGAGACAAACTCTGAAACCATTCCCAGCTGTGTCTCTCCGGGGTCAGTGTTAACTGAAGCACTGTTTCCCTGCTTCTCCTGTAGCTCATCATCAGCTTTACAGAGGCAATAGTAGACTTAGAAATTATTAGCTCCTTTAGAGCACTGTGACTACACACTGCTTGTACTAACATGGCCCAGTGCAATCAGAATGTGTTAATTTTGTTCTCAAAAAGGGATTAAGATGGGGTCAGGGATTTCGGAAATTATCAGTGCCCAGCCACTATTATTAGAATGTGATTAACACCTCAGAATTAAGGGAGAACTCTTGGAAAATTTTACCTTTCCATCTTTGTTACTAGTGGTTTGGAGATTATATGTCTCAATTTTCCTTTAACAGGGAACTCTTTAAAGAAAGAATGTTCACATGTACAGTATCACGAGGGTATTCATGAGCAAAACAGCACCTTTCCATGCACATAAAATGTTGCGAATAAATATTTTCTCAGAAGTGTGTGTAATCTATATCCTTGTAGGAAGCAATAAATACTGCAGTATCTACCTACAGAATAAAGTACCAGTTTATTTTCTTGCAATGTGAAATAACAAGAAATTATTTAATTAAACTTGGGTTTTAGGTACAAGCAAACACCTCATACATCAGGGAATTATGATTTTTGAGAGCTACTGATCACTCAGGTGAGGAAATCATTACTTTTGACTTTATTCATGATGAATAGTTAATATTTATTTAATGTGGAAGTAAAATCCACCACCAGTAGCTCAACACTAATAATTTCTCTAACTGAGAAATAGTGCTCAGTAAGAAGCTGTAATCCACATACTGCTTTTATTATTGAAATTATTGGTGATAGTAAATGCTGTCATAAAACAGGTAGTGTTGGGCAATTTCAGTTGAAATGATTGAGAGAAAAAAATCCAACTATAACTTCTAAGTGAATTTTATATTCTTAGTTCATTCTCTTTCACCATTCTACTGGTATTAAAAATGTTCACACACTTTTCCAAAGCATTTTGCACTCTTCAATGTGTTGTGGCATACCCTTCTAATTCTTAGTTAAGCATACTGTATAATTGATACATTTGTGTTTTGTAACTATGTAGCTATAAAGCATCCTACAGGTCGTGATCTTTCCTAGGGAAAGCACTATAGAAGGAGAAATTATATTCATTTAACAATTTCAACAATATAATTTATTCTCAGCACAGTTCCCTGGTGCTCCCTGTTACTTCAGTCATACTCCATGCACATTTTATTAGCCTTGACAAAATTTATGAAACTGGTAGCATAGCTTTTCCAGGAGATTTCATTGCCTGTCTTCACCTTGCTTCTTGGCAAATGCCTTACCACGATCAAGCCTGGCTTACAAATTTGGTTTTCGGTGTTTTGTAGAGTGAGAAGTTTTCTCCAAATATCTTCAGAATTTTTTCTGGAGCACAAGCTATTTACCTAATAGCCTGTCTAAACTATCTATAATATTTAAAGTAATTTTAATTTTTAATTAAACAAAGCAGATAACAATTACTGAATTCCCTGTGTTAAAGCTGCTAGTACTACCACCTGTAATCAGATGAATGATCAATAAAAAGGTTTTTTTGTGTTTATTTTGGGTTTTTGGGGTTTTTTTGTTTGGTTTTTTTTTTTTTTTTTTGGTGTTGTTGTATTGGATTTGTAAATAAGCTATAAAGCAAAAAGAGAGAGCACTTTTTTTTTTTTTTTTCTCATAGTAATGCTAATAGCATTTAAGGAATTGGTGCAAAAGAAAGCAACAATTACTACTGCTGGATTAGAGGACTATATTACTTCTGTTATCCTGTGCTATCATCCAGGCTCATTGGAAAGCATTCTACAGAGGCTTTGCAAATTTTTTATTTAATTGGCTATTCTAACACTCTGAGACTGAAGAGTGAAGATTTATTGTCAGTTGAAGTGCACCTATTCAAAGGTCTAAATTAAAATTAAAAAGTTTGAGGCTTGGATGTCTCTTCTCTGACTTAAATTACTTTTAGCTACACTACTGTCAGTGATATTTAAGCTGAAAAGCAGAAACCTCAAGTGCTTTTTGAAAATTGCAATGACTACAATTTTATTTCAGTTTTCTTTAATACATGTTCTCTGACATTACAGTCCTGGTCATCTCAGGCTATATCTGCTCAATTTTTAAAATAACTTGAGCAATTTACTGTTTATTTCCTGGATTTTTTCAACACAGTTCAGGGTATGTTTCTCATCTTTATTTGGGCTTTGGTAGACTGCTCTCACTTATATTTTTAACCTATTTTTTATTGCAGGAGCTTTTTTTGGACGGGGGTTGTTTTCAAAATTCAAGGTGTATCAAGGCTAGGCAAAATAACACAATATTGAACTCACTGTTCTCAAATAAAGAGGAAGCTTACACTTAGAAACTCCTAGAAATTCCCCATCTTTTTCATAAAATGTAGATTTCACATCTGTCAACAGGTGTTACGTAAAGGGCAAGCATGTATCAAAGGAACAATGGTTCTTAAATTCAGCCTGTAATTGAAATGCTGCTTACATTTGACTTGGGGTTTGAGATGCTCAGATTGAATTCAGGACAGTAATGGAGATCCCGAAAACCGTAATAGGCACAATTTGATTATGCACTAAGGCATTTGACAAGAACAAAAATCCTCTGAGGTCAGGGCATCAGAATCATAGACAACTTTCTAATACAAATTCAGTATTAATTAATTTTGGAAGCAATACCATTCTCAAGTATATTCATCTGTAGGGATGAAGTTGTTTTTCAGGCTGGGAATTTCTACTTTTTTTTTTGTAAATCTTTGCTAAAGTACATTGCTTTATCCAGGAAACCAGTAACGTTCATCTGAAACAGAAGCATTTTAATGAAGTGCTTAAAGATTTTTAAACCACAGAAAACCCAACTACTCTTGGTTTGTGTTGTTATCCTAATATTAGGTGTTTAAAGGCTTTTTTTAATATCTCCTTATTTTTTTGTGTGATTTCCTCCTATACTACATTAAAAATATCATAGTTTTATTGCATTTTTTTAATAATTGCTATTCACTTTAAGTTAGCATTTAATTTTTACTGAACAGAGAAAATCTTAAGATTCTTTTTTTCCTCTATTTTCAAATAAGGCTAAATTTACGGAACTATCTCTAGAGGAAACCCCAGATTACTGATCTCTTTACATTAATCTCCCACACAGCTTTTAGCACCTCTGTGTAGGCATCCTGTCACCACTTAATTAAAAAGGATTTTGCCACCATCTCTTCATGCAGAAGAATCAGGTTTTGCAAGAGTGTTCTAAATCAAGAAATTTTAGCATCAAACATAAACATGACAAAAGCATAGTTATTGTTGGAATTTACACCAATTAATCTGTGAATCAAAAAGCACAATTTTATACTCACATTTGATGCAGAAGAGCAATTGCTACTGATTCATGCATACATAATAAATGAAGCATTTCAAGAGCAATATTTGGGCCTAAGAATTTTTTCATACGTTTTTCTTTTGCAATTATAAAATATGATTAGACTGTGGAAAATAACTAGCATGACATCAAGCTTTACTTATGTTTATTGATTATCTTGCTGTAGTTTTCTCTCTATATATATCAAGTGGTGCTCTTCACATTTGAATTTATGTTACCTATGAAAAACCTTACAATTCACTTCCCAAAATTGCACAAAGCATTAAATAATTTTTTTAACATAAAATAGCTTAGAATGGTATTCAGTATAGCATGTTACTGATACACATTTTGTAAGTTACTGTATGCAGTCTACCTAAGGTATTGCATCAATCATGCCTGTGTCCAGGGATAATAACTTCAAAACACATTAAACTCAGGCCTTCTTTCAAAGATAAGAAACTGTTACAAAAATGCCACAGAACTTGAAAGAGGAATATCTTACATTGTGGCAGGGCAAGAAAAGCAGAATATGTGTGATTAATAGGTGTTTGAACAGTTTATGAAGAACATAATAAACACCTGTAGGAATGGAAGCATCTGGAAGAGAAGGGAGATATGAGCTGAAACAGATTAATGGAAACTGAGGAAGGAAATACTGCAGTATGATTGCAGTTAAAGACACTACTCCCTCAAACTTTTCAGACAAAGTTGTCACAAAAATCCAATTGCTCATACATAAAATTAGATAAAAGCCACTGAAAATCCTGCTGATTTGTCTCAGTTGAAATGCCTCAAATTCTACCATTCAATGAATTTCTGGTCTTACACAGCTATCAAAATTTATCTTTATTTTCTATTAAGGATATGCAGATATGTCTGAAATGTTTGATCTGATAAGGCCATAGTGTGTCATAATGAAACCTTTTATTGCAAGGGCTGTGAGGTTCTGTATCCATCTAATCACACTTTCCTCATTTCATCATCAAGCTGTTGTATTTAATCAGCCTGTCACCTATATCAGAAAAAAGAATTGAGTTACCTTTGAATTAAAGAAAATTTTAGTTGAAAAGGATGTGGGAAGAGAGAACTATTACTCAGCTATTACCTGAGATTGCACAGAAACTTATTTTGTTGGAAGTAATAGCAGTCAACCAGATTTGACTCTATCATATGGAGTAGATAGTCTGTACTCAGAAGTTAAAGCAACAGACCTAGAAAAACATCCCATAAAATTTATTCACTGTTTGGAAAGAGGTAAAACCAGGGTTACAAGTCTTTCATGGCATGCCCCTTCTATTTTCTTTCCTATAACAAGAATAAAAAACTATCAGTCCACATATTTTTTCAAGATAGTTTTGGAATCCTTTCTTTTAATCTCCACTTCATAGACTTTATGTCTTTTAAAGAATACTATTTTATGGAAAGATAAACTATGGAGATTTTTCTGAAGAGGATCTGATTGATTTTCTTTTTCAGAGACCTAATGTCCAGCCTTTATCTGAAGTAAAAGGGAAACAGGGAAGATAATCTGGAGCCTTAGACTAGAAATAGAAAAATAAAGTTAGATTAATTAATTTGCTTAAAAAACTTTTCTTGGAGAGTACACCTAGTGTAAAATATGTATGTGGAAATTACTTTCTATGCTGGATCATTTCAATGTATCAATTTGATTACAAATGCAAAGAAAACAACTTCCTGTTTTCAGAAGATCCCATTTATTCCCCTATGTTGCAAACTGGAATATTATTAATTTTCGGCTCTATGAATTTTCCACCTATTTTTTTTTTAATGGGAATCAAAGAATTGATAAATAAATTTGATAAATTAAAGCCTTTCTCCATTTAAGCTTTATACTTAATAAGAGATTATATTATTTAAATTGAAAAAAAAATGCTTCATAGAGAAAAGAAAATTAAGTTTCATCAGTAAAAATACAAAGTGATCTTTTTCTCTAAATAAAGTTTAAAAAAAAGATTATGTCATTTAAGGAAATAGCATTTTGGTAAAACTTTCAATTTATGCAAATTCTTTTTCCATTGCCATTGCCATTCCATTTCCATTTCCAATAATATGTAATCCTACAAGTGAAATGCCTTATCACCACTATCTAAATTATTCTATATATACTTCAATGTTATATTTTACACTATTTAAACATGAATCTTGAAAGCTGTTGGATGTCCAAATCCCAAAGTGACATTTGGAATCTGTTTTAACCACATCATTTGCTAGTAATATGAAGTGTTACTGGAAATATGTTAAAAAGATATAGATCCTGAAACAAATTAAGACCTTGCTATACACATGCTTATGTATGAGTTAAACTGTGGTTACCAATAGTCTGAACACAGATGAAATTTCTGCAGAATCAAGCTGAAGGAATATATGTTATTAACAGAAGGCCATGGTCTAGAAAAATAAAAACTAATACAATGTATTTTGTGAGAGAATTACTACATTTTGCCAGATTAAGCGTTCTTCTAGACAGCATCCTGTAATCTGCACTGGCTATAAGCAGATATCTGACAAAAGAAAGAACTGGACAGCCATAATTTATATACTCACAAAGGCAACCTCCTAAAAATCCACCCATTTTCAGCCATAAAATAGAATCCAATTTTACTTTGAACTAATTAGTGTTTATTAATTACTAGATTATGTAATCAGATGCTTCTCTCTACATGATTGTACTCAAGTAAGGGATGTAAGAAATGCTGACAACCTCTTGATTCCCCACATAGCCCAGACCCTTTCTTTGCCTGTGCAACTCCTTGTCACTTGCTAATTTAAAGAAAGGATCACAATAAAACCTGTAGATCAGCCTTAACAGAGATCATACAATAGCAACTCTGTATACAGACCTACAGAAAGATGTAAATGCTCAGAATTAATATGTTTCTGATTTTCTCTCTCGTGTGCTTTGGCTGCTCAGAGACCAGGCATCATTCTTTGTGCAACCACACCAGGTGACTCTGAGCTGCTCTGTGCTCTCCCTCAACAATCAGCCATATCCTCCTGGGTCAAGGCAGCTTGGATGAAATTGTCCCAAAAGCTGGATTCACCCATAATTGCTGGCTGGATCACTCTTTCAAAGTGATTAGTTTTTTTCTCTTAACTTTATGTGCCTTTGACAATTCAGTTTCTTGTTTGTATTTACACACTGCTGCTGTGAAAGTGATTGAAATGCCAGTCAAGAGAGCCCAACACAGAGCCTCACTAGTGAAGCTAATCTAAAAGAATAATTTCCAACATGAAAAAATCCTCGTGAAGATGTATTCCTCTGTCTGGATAAGCTTTCTGATTTCTTTTGTCATCTCTAAATTGATGTAAATAAGACATAGTGAAGAAGTATATATTAAAGATATTATTGTGTTATGCATTACTTTTCACATTTCACTGGTGAACCACTATGTTCAATTTCGTACAATTTTGACCAGTGTGTGGATTTGGGTTTGACTGACTGCCCAGAAAAGTACTTTAACTAGGTAACTACTTTGCTGATTAACTACCCAGAAAAACCCAGACAATACCTGGAAATGACAAATCTTTTAAGAACTATTAATAGAATACATTGACCCCTTATGGTACAGAAAGTAAAGCTGTGTTAATGAATGTCCAGCCTTCCCCCACCCCACTGAAACTTTAACCCACTGGAATCAGTCTTTCACTTTTGAGATATCCCTAAGAAGATGAGCCATTGTAGCTGTAGACCTAGACACCAGTAAACATCTAAGCAGATGACTGTTCAATAGATTAAGAAGAATCATCAAGAGAAATAATTCAAAGGGGTCATTTAGCAAGTGATCTGTGTCTTTAAAATATCAATTAGGCTATGGAAGAAGAAAACAGTCCCTCCTACTCTGTTAAATAGAAAGAAAATTATGCAAATGCAAAAACAAAGAACAGAGTGTAGTCGTAATAAAAATCTGCCCTTTTATGGAATTCATACAGAAATTTAACAAAAAAATTAAATATTAGAATAATAATCATAAAAATACTATATAATCAGCCATTGACTCACTTTCCTCTAGTATGATAGATAATCTGTGATTAAGGGATTAGAAGCAATAGAAGGACACCAAATTGGTTGAACAGAGAACCTCTGACAGAGGTAAAAAAGAAGTTCAGGCAGTAGAAGAAGAAATACATTTCCAAGGAGGAATACTCAAGTGTCCCCTGGCTTTTCAGGCATGCCACCAGTAAAGCCAAAGCTCAACTCAAGATGAACCTGGCATCTGAGATGAAGGGTAACAAAAAGGTACATCAAAGGCAAAAATAAGAAAAAGGTAAACATGGCCCTGCTGCTGAATGGAGTAGGAAACCAAGTGACGAAGGATGTGGAAAATGCTGAAGTATCCGAACCTTTCTTTTTCTTATTTTACTGGCAAGGTCTGCTCTCAGGCCTCCCAGGTCAACTTGTCCAAAAGCAAAGAAGGAAAAGAAGACGGCACCCACTGTGAGGAAAGATCAAGTTGGGTTTAAGTTCCTGGAAACACATAGTATTGTTTTAGATTTTTTTCAGATTATCTATTGTTTGAAAGTAACTGTTTCAAAATACATATTTTAAACCATAATTATTCTTTCTTTCCTAAACTAGAAAATACATGCACATAGACTATTCATCACAATTTACAGTAAGATCTGTTTCCAGTCTGTGCTATACAAATAACTACATCAAATTGAAAAATTAAAAATTTTACCACTGTTGAGTAAAAGAGCAAGAGTTGATAAAAATTCCAATTTTTAAAAAGAATTTCAGAATTTCAGACACAGTACCTGCTGTCCATCATGTCCTCCATCTGGGCATCTAATCTAAATCATTCACTTAATGCTAGACATAAGTTTAAAAAATCCTGTTATTTGGGAGATGATCGGCTGAAGGTAATTGTTTCCTGAAATACTAAGAAACACTATTATGCAAGTAAATGTTCTGATACAGGATCTGCCATCTTCACAGCTTCCTTACATCTCTTAAGCACAAGTCAATGCAACTCTTGACCAACAGTATTATATTTATGTTGTTCTCCAAAATTACTCCAGGCTCCATATAGCACCATAGAAACTGTGGACATGGTCAGCACAACAGAAGACTGTCTTAAAAGCCAGACCTTGGATTCCACAAACATTAAAGCTTTTAGCATCCACTTATCCTCAAAAATTCCCATTAATTTTTCCACTTTCCAGCACTTAAATACTGACTCAGTTTTGGTTTCCACAATAATTAAATATGGTTTTCTTTGTGACAGATACTACAGTTAGAGTTTGATGTGACTGAGTATGATAGAAACACAGGTTCACTGTGAATCTGGATGCATAATGAAAGTAATGTGCTTAACTCCTACTACTAACAATTTAAAACCTTCCAAGACCTGACCAGTAAAATTCTCCTTGACACACCAGGTTTGTTTAAAGGTTGAGATAAATGGCATAATTTTTTCCCCCAAGATCTATCCTTATCTAACAGGCAGAATAAAGCAGACACAAAAACAGGAGTCAAAAACTCTCAAATTCTCTTCATAGTTTGATTTCCAGCTCATTCCTTTGCCTTGGCCAGTTGCACTTCCCCCTTTGCAAGCTTTCCTATGCACAAAATGAAAATAATGCTATGTTTTCACTAATGGATACCTTTGGAAAGGTTATCCAAAAGTATAATGATGTATACTTTTAAAATAAAGAAATACGCAATAAAACATTAAGAATTATTGTGTTGCTTTCATTATTCTTTACTAGCAGGTGACTCAGGGAACACAGATGCTGTTGAAGAGAGCCTAGACTCATGAGAAGCTTTCTGAGAAAAGTTAGTATTTGGAGGGCTCAAAGTAATAATTCTGAGTTAAAAAATAAATAACAATCTTTCTCTTTTTTCTCTCTCCTTTGGAAGTATCTAAACCATAGTTCCCACTTATTTTCACTGCATACACTATTCTACTGAGTTGCAAATAAATAAACCGGAGGAACAGCTTTTCTCAGATTTTGTTTTTATTGTGTGTTACTCAGCTAAGGTCAAATCTTATTGCTTTTATGATCTCTCTAACACCTATTTCCTTAAAATAATAAAAATTTAGCATCCTAGCTGTCCTTTTATAAAATAGTTTGCTGGTATAGTAAATAAATAACAGCAAAATTATGACTCGGGATTCACAGATTTCAATTTCTAACATTTGAAAAAGTTACTCTTGCCCTGAATACAGAGGACAAAATCCAGTCTTTGAAGTTTTCTGTGGACACAAATAAGACAATGAGCAAGAAAGTGGTAGGCATTAAGACATATATAGGTTGAAACTAAATTCTGATTCTGTATTGCCATAGTATCAAACTTACAATGATGGTGCTAATAACAATTTGCTAATATTTCTTTTTAAAAACAGATATTAAAAATTTTAAGTTCATCTTTAAAGGGCCTGGGGATAATTTTAAATCAAGTTTTTTATGATTTCCGATACAGAGAGTGTTGATTGCCTCTTTAGTAGAAAATAAAACACAGAAGTTTTAAGCACTATAGTGACTAATCCACAGAACTTAAATCAAGGAAAAACATAAATTAAGACAGAAAGAACATTGCAAAAAAGATACTTCAGAAATTAGCTGTCGTGTAAGTTGTTCTTGTAGCTCCCTAGAGTTTCATAAACACACTAATATGCACACTCTGAGTTGTACATAAGCAATACAAAAGCAATTTAAAATAGATTTTATGTTGTACAATTATAATAATCTCTCCCAAATGATGTTTGAGCAAAGACTAGGATAAATAGTAAGAAGAGGCAGTACCCATACCAAATCACAGATGACTAAATGAAACACCAGATTATTTAATATATTTTTGTTATGAAAACCCTTCGTAGCACCTTTTGATTCCAAAACAACTTTTTGTTTTCTAATAATGCTTTTAGTGAAATCTTCATGTTTTATATACTCTTATTTCTGGAGTTTGCATGCAATGAACATGACATTTTCCATCAGATTTTTTCAGTTACATGTGTTACAAGGACACAAGTATCACAGCAAAAACTGGGACAGTGCTTTTCCACTGAAAAAGCTATTCTTAAAAGGCAAAACAAATAAATACTTCAGTCCCTGACACCTCAGATCTGTGGCATGGAAAGGGAAGGCATGTGTGCCATGGCAATTCGCAGTACTCAGCAGGGTCCATGTCCTATCCTACCTTCTCATAATCATCTCTTCTTTGGACTAAAACAATGCTGAGATTGTTTCCAGAACAAAGGTGACTGAATAGACTTCCATTATATTTCGTGGAGCTTTGGACAAATCAATACTGCCAATACAGAGAGATTTGATCAATTATCCTAAATCACAAATCCAAATGTTTGAAAGAAGAAATCGAATCTATGGTATCACACATGCTATATAATATAAATATTTGCTAGATTATTGAGTCAGGGTGGGAGCTGTGGCTATTGGTCGAATACGGAGGTATGTAAATTTCTGAAAGTTATAAAGTAGGTAAGATAAAAAACTTAAATATTCTCAAATAAATAACTTTCCATACATAACAGTCCCTCACCATTTTAATACCAGCTACCTTGGAGAAAGCAAAAGCATTCTACTGTCAATTATTTCTTATCTGTGCATCCCATATTAAATGCATTATAGCTCTTGCTTACACCAAAGCCATTGGTAAATTTAGTTACAGTTATTTGAGGAAAACTGGATAAAGCATCCCAAATAGCTAATCTATCCCAGCATACAGTAAAATATCACATTAAATAGTCTATATATATACAGGTTATTTTTTTCTTATAAAATTAAAAAATAAAATTTAAAAAATTTAAAAAATAAAAACTAAAACTAAAACTTAAAATGAAAAAATAAAAAAAAAATTTAAATTAAAATTAAAACTAAAATTAAAATTAAAATTAAAGAAGAACTGACATAAAAGCAATTGATTGCCTGTTTCTAATCTTTCCCATAGAAGGTCTGGCAATTATCACACTTCATAATTGTAAGGATGATATCAACTGCAGGGTCAGCCTACCAATTCTCAAGCACTTGTTCTTATAGCACAATAAGCATTTCTGCATGTGATACTTCAATAGGAGACTTCAAATCTTCATCTTAGCAATGATCTTTATTAGGGTCTCAGTCTAACCTGGTGAAAAAAATAAGAATCTGGGTCCATGTATGTGTGGAAGGAAATTAGAGAGGTAAAAGAAATGCCAAGGCATTGTGATGTTTCAGAGTGAGAACGGCAAGAGTTTACAAAGTATGAAAGATTAAGAAAAATATTACTGAAAGTATGCTTTCCAACTTTCAACCTATGCTGTTGTTTGGATTTTGTTTAGTGTCTTTTCTAAATATAAACTTTGTTTTAATTCCTCTACAAAGCTAACACACAACCAGAAACAATCCTGTGACAGCAAAAGGGAGAGAAAAAGGGAGAGGGAAGGAGAATGAAAATGGGAGTGTGTGTATACACACATGCATATGCTCATGTCCAGAAATAGAACACATATTTTATTTTAAAAACTACATTCACTATCATTGTTTTTAATTTTGCACATTCCAGTCATTTAAATCAAAAAACATGAGGGCTTTGCAATGCTATTTTTTGAATCTTTTAGTATATTCTCTCAAAACCATAATTTAGGACGTTTTCAATGGTGAAATTCTTTTGCTTTAGAATGAATTTCTATGACCAAATGCTCTTCTACATTCATTTACCTACTGAAGACAGAATCCTCACACCCACACTTGATTCCCTTTCCTCAACTGCACATTTCAAAGGCAAGGGAGGTAAACTGCATTTCCACAGACATAATAGGACCCCTAAGTTTATGTACTTTCATGCAGATGAGAAGACAGACAAAAGGATAGCTTTCTCCAGCTGTTTGGCTGGCATAATAGAGCATGTAAATGGGAAATTCATAGCTGCTTGAGAAGGAACTAACAACCGAAAAACAGCACTAAACATTTAGAGAAATTTAATTTCCTGAACAATATTCTTCCTGTGTCACTGTAATTGCTCTTTAGCTAAGAAAGAATCATAAAAACTAAAGATTTTATATTACAAAGTAAGATCAAAATTACAATTGCTTTTGCTGTTGTGTTTATATTTAGTTTATTTGTTTAAACAGCCCAGCAGTTCCCATTCAACAATCTGTCCGCTGTTTCCCTGTTGCTCTCAGAATAAATCTTGTTTTGTCCAGCTTCAAAACACATTCCTACCAACCACAGGAATAAATGACATAGACAGAGTACAAAGCTATCTCTTAGTTGTGGAGGAGAGATTCATACCCACAGAGAAGCCTCTCAGAGAAGCAATCATTCTCTGAGTACAGCAGATTGCTACGTATAGTAACCACAATGTTTTAGATTTATTTGAGTAACCTTCAAACTGTCTTTCTCTGGTGTGTTTGAATCCAGCCTAGAAAATAATGCGGTGTCCAGAAATTTATAATCACTTGGCCACTTTCATCAGACAATATTTTTCATTCTTCTTTCTAATATTTCTGATGTATCACATCAGGATCAAACCCTTTTTTTATTTTATTTTTTTTATTTTTTTTATTTTTCCAGTCAGTATTACTAGAAGAGTTGCACTTATTTTCCTTTCAAATCTCAGATAATCTTCTCTCTAGACTCCATGGATCAAAACAAAAAATCAAGACACCGATCTATCTTCAAAACATCACTAAACTTCATTCCATTTAACTTTCAAAAAAATATTTTCTTTTGAAAACCATCTAAATGTTTACATGTTTTTATGGATGTATTTCTATAGTATTTCTATGAGGATATTTCCAGAATGGGAAATATTCTTCAAAACAATAAAGGTATCTAGGAGGAAAAAAGATATGGGAAGTGGTATTAAACTCAATGTTAATATTAGCTGGCTTTTTGGCTAAGCAGCCTAATGAATACCTGCGGTTTACTCATGTACTACAAGTCCTACATTCTTGTTGTAACTACATTATTCAGAATAGAGTATTCTCTCAGAACATATGTTCTAAAATTCTTAAATACTGCATTTTAGCTCTCAGTGTTTTCATGTTACGTTTTCCTTATATATAATCATGTCACTGAACAGCTGTATTGCCTTGACCACTGTAAGCAAAACTTTCATACTAAACACTTTATATTTTGGAAAATAAGGACAGAAAATAGTATGTTATCAGAAAATTTCAGAACAGGAAAGTTTACTTTAGAAAACATGTATTATATAAAAAGTCACAGATACAATATGAAGAAACTACAATAGAAATCACTATAACCAAATAATTTCAAACCATATATGTTACAAATGATGTAGATATACAAAAGTAGGCAAAATTCCCTCAGGATTTCTTGAAGCTAGTTTTGAAATTGTAAAATTTAAAAAAATTCTGTGTATAAAAAGCTCCTTTCATCCTCTACCTCCTCCTCTCCTTCATCATCATAAATGGTTAATCCAGCTTCCAGGAACCTTCCTTCAGAGTATGAAGTATTAATAATGTTCAGAAAAAATGTTTTTTAGAGTTTGTTTTACTAGATATGACCAAAAGCCTTACAAGCAGTATTACCAATTGTCAGGCACAAATTTACAGACGTTTTATTCAACTTTTTCATTTAGTAGCTTTAGAAAAGCAATAGACTTCTCTCCTAGAAACAGCTCTGTACCAGCCACAGGGAATGTGGAATAAATAACAAATTGCTGGATCTTACCTGCTGGACTCAGCAGCTGTAATGGCAATCAGAGGAGGTATCAGTGGAAGAGTTGTGGGCCTTGGGATAGTCTCAGTATCATTCTTTTTATCCCCGTCTGCCTGTTCCAACTGCCTGAAAGCCAGCGGGGGAAGCTGAATGTTACGGGACGATAATCTCCGCACGAGATAGGGCTCCATTCCCTGGGTAGAGTCTTCATCCTCAGTGCTGTGATGCAGAGCTTCTTCTGAAACCTACAACGGAGGCAAAAAATATCCACCATATAAGAAAATACTCATAATGTTAATTAGATAACTCTTTTATTTTCTTTCCATAATTTAGTTTCTAATAAATACTATTTGCACTTTATTATCATTATTGAGAAAGTTAAAAGGAATGGCAAAATATAGTAAAAAATTTCAAGGATTTAAACAATCTGTGCTTTTAAAAGCAAAGAGAAAGTATTTTTTTCAGATTTGCACACTATTTGCTATCTAAAATATTTATTCATACCTCTATAGGGAACAAAAGCTTTGCATTAGACTACTTTCCCACAATATGTATGCTTCCCTACAAAATATCTACCTTTTGGAAGGATTGAGGGTCCAAAGACTGATAATAAAATATATTTTTTTTAAAAAGTAGTAATCAGAGATTTAAAACTGTACACCTCTTGACTAAAAACAGGACAAACATCATCTTATATTTTCTCAGGTGTCCCAACCCCCATTTTCCTTTCTTGCTCATAGTAATTTCATGCTAATAGTAAGAGCTGAGCATTTAAAGCAACCACCATAGATCTTAGAAGCCTCTGAAGGTGAGGCCCTAATTAAATCTTCCATTTAAACATTAATAAACATTATTTTCAATTTAATAATCTAAAGGTATGGTAGCTCTGAGTCAAAGAAGAATGGCAGGTAATTCAGTAAAGAAAACTTCAACTTAAAGTAATGATTTAAAGGGGACAAAATTTGCTCTGAAATTTTCTGAAACTTTAAACAGTCAGCTCACCATTATGAGAGAAAATTCCCAAAAAATTTACTTCTTGGAAAGAGCTTGGTAGGAGGTGGCTATGGGGGTGGCTCCTGTGCTAACATGCCAGAAGCTGTTGCCATGTCTGACAGAGCCAATACCAACCAGCTGCAAGATGGACACACTGCCCAGCCCATCTGTAGTGGTGGTAGCACCTCTGAGATAACTTATTTCAGATGGGGAAAAAAACCCCTCGAGCAATTGCAGCCAGAGAGAGGAATGAAAACATGTGAGAGCAACTGCTCTGCAGATGCACAGGTCAGAGGAAAAGGAGGGACAGGAGGTGCCCCAGGCACCAGAGCTGAGGTTCCCCTGCAGCCCGTGGTGCAGACCATGGTGAGGCAGCTGTGGCCCTGGAGGGACCCTGGAGGTCCCTGGGGATGCAGAGATCCACCTGCAGCCCCTGGAGGAGCCCCACGTGGAGGCAGGCGGATGCCTTTAGGAAAGCTAACTCCATTGGAAGCCCTTGCTGGAGGCAGGTTTGCTGTCAGGAATTGTGACCCCCACGGTGAACCCATGCTGGAGCAGCCTGTTGCTGAAGGACTGCACCTTGTGGAAGGGATCCATGCTGGAGCAGAACTGTGGCCTAGGGGAATGACTCAGGCTGTGGAGAATCTTTTCCAATGGGAGGCACCACAAAGTGGAGCAGGGGAAGAATGTGAGTAGTACTCCCCTGGTGCAGGAGTGAGCAGTGGAAACATGATGAACTGCCTGCAGCCCCCATTCCCCATCCTTCCACTCCACTTGGTGAGTGTCGTGAAGCTGAGGCCAGGAGGAAGGGAGGGGTGGTTGGAAGGTGTTTTAAGATTTAATTTTATTTTTCTTGCTAACCTGTTCTGATTTGATTGGTAATACATTCAACTTCCTTGGATCAAGTCATTTTTTCATGTGATGGTAACTGGTGATGGCCTCTTCCTAGCCTTGTCTCAACCCCTAAGCCTCTCATCATACTTTCTCTCCTCTGTCCAGCTGGGAAGGGGAGTGATAGAGTGGCTTTGGCATCCTGCCAAGGTCAACTTATCACAGTAACATTAATGAGAGCTCCATTTGTTTATTTATATACTTGGAGCTTGAGCAGTTGCTGTAAGCAAATGATTTCCAATTTTAAATCATTAAATCTTAATTAATAATTTAGCTATTTTTCTTAGTTCATCTGCAGTATAATTTAAGAAAACAAATATTATAAAACAGTATGCATTAATGCAAATACTCTGAAGAAAATCAACAGTAAAATCAATCACTGTAAAAATACAAGAATTAATGTGTCATAGTCATCCAGGGAGAAGTTTAACTTCATGCTTGTATTTTCAGTGTGTGTATAGTGTATATTTAAGACAGCTGAATAAATTAAAAATAATAATCGAATTAATTATAGCTCTGCAAGAAATGAAAAATGCTGATATCAAAGCTAAAAATAGACTATCACATGAGGTTTTTTGATACATTTCACCAGTTGGGTTTTTTTGGGGCAACTCCAAACACCATAAAAATCCTTGAATTGGAGCCACATACAGTCAGAACTAGATAGCTGAATTGAGAAAGTGAACTCACTGGGCAGCTTATTCAATTCCTATTCAAAAATTAGAGAGGTAGAGGAATATGATCTGAATAAAGCCAGAAAGAAATAGAAAAATTCCAATATAAATATTAAAGCCAAGCTTTGGAGAAATGAAATAATAGGCACCTAATGTTTATTTCAGTGACAATGAAAATTAAATCAGTTTGTGGAAAAACTGTTCACCTATTCAAGTACAAATACTCAGGCATCTAAACCAAGAAATGTTCATCATAATGATTTTATCCTTCTTGGGAAACAGAAGAGAAACATGCTTTTGTAGATTTGCCTAATTTTTCACCATGCTTTAAAGAAGCATTATATGTATTAATGGAATTTTAGGCAATTTATACCAGCATTTCATCATTAAATTGTTCAACAAGCATAGCATAAGCCATTGCTGTCTTTACCACAAAACCACTCACTAAGAATGAAAACCAAGATTTGGTATAGCAGGTATGTCATCTGCTACATAAAATGATCCAAGATCATAACTGCTGTTAAAAAGAAAACAAGAAATAGTTCTCCTGACATTTTCTTATCTTTGAGAATGTACAAAAGAAAGTTCCTGTAAAGTGTCTGTTCATGAAATCAGTTAAATGGAACATATTAGGCTTTCTTTTTTACCTTAAAGGTCTGGAAGACTCTCTGTTAATCCCTGCCCTGTAACCAATTAACTGAATTCTAGAACATGGCAACCTTTCAGATACCAATTAACTTCCTTCAACACTTTTTGTCCAGAGCAGACTCTGGGCTGGGACATTCAGAGTGTCTGTTTCCTTTTTTCATTTTTTCCTAGCTGGTTAACTTAATGCTCAAGGGATGATTTGCTAGCCTTCTAATTAGCAGGCATGTTTCTTAGTTCTTATCAGTAATTGCTCATTAGTAGGCATAGATTTTTGTGCAAAAATAAGCCATTGTAACCTAATGAACAAAAGTCAGCCACATATCACAAGTTTGCCAGAAAATAAGAAGCCTGAGAGAAGTCAAAAAGTAGAGTCCTGACACTGAAATTCAGAATAGTTTTTTTTGCCACTTCTCTGCAGACCATTTGACACACTTAACAAGATTATCTATTTCTCACATTCCTTACTGTTTGGTTAAAAATACTTTTTAAAAGCACCATAGTATACATCTCTAATGAAGTGTGTAGTGTCAGTTCTTGAATCATCCCTAACCAACCCACCCTGGCGCAGCTTCCCATTCTTTCCAACTGAAGCTCAGTCTTGTGACATGGATCAAATGACTACTGGTATCCTGAAATTTTTCCTTTCTCTTCCAAGAACAAATAGGCAAACATGAAAGTACTTAAAAAACCCAGTGGCTGCAGTTATTCTTCTAATAACTTTGACACGCCAGCACGGCTCACTTTAAAAGAATACTAGTCGGGGGGAAAAAGGGTACAGACCCTTGTGTTCTTGCATTTCAATGTCATGTCCAATAGCAGAATTGAATCATAAGTCATCTTATGAAAATAGGCTATTTCTGTGTTATAGAAAGATAGGCTCAAGTAATCACTTCAGTTTGTTTTCCTTGCAGCCCATAGACATGCTGAATACCAAAGAGCCAGAGGCTCATTTTGGAGGTTTAACACCATTCCTCCTCATGAAAAATAGGGTTGTTACTATCCCACCTACAAAACAACTTCTTGACTCAGCGCTGTGACTCAAGACTGCCTTGAGTCAGAAAATAATAATATCTAATAATTCTACCTACATGTGTTCAAAATAATTCTCTCATTTACAACAGAATATTTTTTAAGAAAACACCTAAATATTAATTTTATACCTTTACTTAGATGATAATGATTTTATGCTTTATTAAAAGATGACATAGCAATATTTACTATTACCTAAAGTGATCAAACAGTTCTTCTAAGAAGACAGTGGCTAGGTACTTAGTGTTTTACAAACCAATAAAATTTTTACAGGACACAAAGAATAGGTGCTGGCCTGATAGTATTATTATCTGGACTTTCTTTCAGCATCTCCATGCCTTAGCTTCTATACCTGGAGAATTGATACAATTCCCATAGAACTATGAGTGTGTTTGAGATCCACAATCACTGTTTATTAGCATAGTTATTTTGGATCTAGACTAAATACTGTTCTTCTTTCAAGCAATGCTCCTTTCCATTCCTACGTTCTCTTAATTTCTTCCTCACCAATAACTATTTAAATACTTTGAAAAAAAAATAAATTTAAATACTTTTAAAAATATAACTCAAGGAAACTATGAAACTATCAAAAATGATCTTGCTCTTCGATTCTCTAATTTTTATTAAAAAAGTAAATGAGAATATATTATTCACAGACCATTTCAATGATGCATTTCACTGTGACTAGATTTATTGCTATTCATTACTTGCAGTATGGAAAAGGAGAAAACAATGATGATTCATACTCCTAAAATCATGGTTAAATAAAATTAACTTTTATTCTGTCAGGCAATTCTTTCTCTCTTTTTTTTCTTTATGATGCAAATATTTTTAGTGAAAAAAAACCTCTACATGTGTTCAGAATATTTTTTTTCCTATATCTGTCTTCAAGTGATTTAAAATAATTACACCATTTAAAATGTGATTATGCATCTCACCATAAATTCAGTACTCATTTACATTAAAAATTAAATTTTTTAGGAATAATATATTTAATCAGATTGAAATAATGGAATAGTTAATAGTACAAGGAATACCCATGTTTATTCCTATTATGTATGTAGAAGGATAAAAATTATATACTTGAGGCAAATGAAAAGGAAAAACTTTGCAGGTCATCAATATGTAAAGTTTTCTAAGGAAAAAAATTGTTTTAATTCAACAGAAAAAATTATTGTCATGGAAAAAGTCTAAAAAAGACAGTAAAGGTTCTTTTATCTCCTTTATGAATGATGAATCCTGGGAAGTACAGAAAGAACTGGAAAAACATGTGTTCTAAGAGAATGAAAGGACTTAAATTCCAGTAGAAGAGTGAACCTATCATACGAAGAAATAAATCGTATTTCTATACCGATGTAAGAAGAATCCAGTGAGTTTGACTTTATAGGAAACATCTCAAATGAACTATCATCACTTTGGTATATATGACTGAATTTTGTAACACACCAACATGAAACTGATGACAAAAATAATGCTGTAAAAGTATGTCTGCGTCTGAGGCAGAGACTGGAAATTTCCTACCAGACTTTCAGGTTCCCAGACCCATCCACATGAGGTTATTCTCAATTTAACAGAAAAATGAGTAAACACTCCTTGATCCTGAGCTGCATCCTTAAGAATCACAGAATCATTTAGTTTGGGAAAGATCTTTCAGATCATTGAGTCCAATTGTAAAACTAATGCTGCCAGGTCCAAGAGTAAGCCACATCTCTAAGCACCCTATCTGCACATCTACATCTTCTAAACATCTCCAGGGATTATGACTCAACCACTTTCCTGGGCAGTCTGATCCAATGCTTGACAACACCTTCCATGAAGAAATTTTTCCTAATGTCCAATCCAAACCTCCTGTGCCTGAGGTTGTCCAATCCAATTATCTTAAGGCTGTTTCCTCTTGCCCTGTCATTTGTTTCCTGGAAAGAAATAGGGTAAGTCTATCTCAGAGGTTAAGTAGGCCTACCTATCCCAAAGGTCTAAAATCCAAGGTTCCAGCCTCAGGACTTTGTGTATATTTCCAAGGTCTTCAGCCCAGGTGCTGATACATCAGACAGTTTTCTTAGTCTTGCACTTCTTTAATCAGAAAATTTCCCATAAGCTCTTCTTTTTTATCTCTAGTGACTACTCTTCTGACAGCATATTTTTTGAAAATTGTCTGCAGATAGGGACAACTTCAGCAATGACAACATCATGCCAAAAGCAGGGGAAAAAAAGTAACTGAAGCAAGTTATTCAAAGTCACGTTTATGATATAGGTTTGAAATTCAGATTTGTTCATCTAGTAGATTATGCCAAGAGTACTGCATTCTCTGCTGCACATATAATGAAAAACCTGTATGTATACAGACCTAGGTTTTGTAAGCTTCAGTGAGGCAGAGCTACTCTCACTTCAGCTTCATGATGCATTTTCAATTGAATAGCAGAATATCACTCAGTAATAATATCAAATCCTATGGAATTCATAACTAAGCTACATACTTGTCAGAATGTTCCAAAAATGTTAGAACAAGATTAGCCTGTTAATGGTACTTGAAAAATCAAGAAACAAAGGCTCACCCATACTTGCCTTAATTTTATTGTAATTGTTGTTATTAAAAAATTAGTTTGTTTGGTATTATCTGGAGTTCTGTGAAGTGTACTCAGGTATACCTGCCCCTACATGGAAAGGAAGCTGAGACACACATGTGCAAAAAAGTAAACTTCCTAATACAGAAAAAGCCTCTTCCATCCCATTACCTAAAGAAAAGTTATATAGCATCACATATGTCAAATCTTTCCAGATAAGTGAAAGCTTTGAAACAGATACTTTACTTATCGCTGTAAATGCATCATTATGACAGGGACATACAAGAGGAAGCTGACAAAATACTCATGTTAACATTTTTCTTCCACATCCTGAAACAAGTGACTTTATTGCCAGAAATGCTGGTATGAAGTTATTTCACTGATCTCTCCAACTTCTGGGAATAAAACTATTAATTTGCAATTTTTTTCCAATAAATATGCTAAAATAGGGTCATAACATTACAAGCACATTACAAAATATCGGGACCCCATGGTTGTGGAGCTTCATTTTAAGACATGGTCACAGCAAAGTAGTGTACACAGGTCTTTTGTTTCCCAAAAGGGAGATTCATCTTTTCTAATTAGAGTCCAGTTGCAACTCTGAGTACAAAGGTTTACCTACAAATTTTATCTAAAAAGTAGTCACCTAGCAAGTCATATGATTACTTAGGCATGTACTCTAAAATGGATTTGGCCCCTGTGTATTTCCAGTATTTTTAAATTTTTCAGATTAGGTATTGCCTCAGCTGACATTGTCAAATGTGAGCTCCATGCATTTTAAGCCATCCATAAATACACCCCTCCATCTCCTCTGCCCTGCCTAGCCCTCATGAACAGCCTGTAGGGCCAGCAGGGCACTCCAGTCAAAGGACTCATCCCACCTGGTTTCCCTTATGCCAGTTATGTCAAACATTTGGCACTGCACCAAAACTTATGTATATTCTTATGTCTTCAGAAATGCAAATTAAAGCACCTTTACCTCAACATCACAAAAGCACCTTTTGTCTTTTTTTTACTATACACACTAACCTTGCTAATTTTTATCATCCTTCAACCACAGAAATATTGGATGAATGAGTTTTTCAGGATATTCAGATATCTGAAAGCAATTTCCCTGTTGCTACAACTAATGAATAATTTTTGTAAAAGATTTCCATTACCAGCATAAGAAATTAGCATGTTCTAAGGAAGTCCGGATGAAGAAAAAACATGTTAAAATATGTTCCTTCCAGCAAGAAAGGATAAATGAGGCTAGTTCCATGATTATTGATTGCATACAACACAAGCTTAGGAACCCAGCTGCTGGGACAAAAGGAACATTACATGAGGAAAAGATACAGACTAATTTCTGTAACTGAGTTTTACCAGAATATGTTTTGTGATTTACCTGAGAAAATCTTTGTCAAGCTGAAGAAAAAAATGCATATAACGCACCAGTATCATGCATCCAAAATGCTCTTTTATAATGTTCTGAGACAACAGGTTTTTCAAAGGCTGAGTTCTGAATTAACCTCTTCCCTTAACCTCTCTGTAAGTGGAGCTGAATAACACAACAATCTTCCTAACTTGTAAAAATAAGTTTCAAAGAAATAGGAGTGATATTAAAATATCCCATCCTTTTAAAAAGAAGCTATAGAAAAAAGTAATATTTAAAAATTGCATAACAGAACAAATTATCAGTTTGAACAGAGATCTATACCAACACCAAGAGAGAAAAACAATAATGTCTGATCTAAATGTAATCTAGCTAAGCCATGTCTACTCTTGCTTTTGTGATGTTCTAGAAACTGGCAAATTTAAATACACTTTCATAAAGTTTTAGAATTTTATGAAATTCACCACATTTTAAAAACCAAGAAACAAAGTTTTGAAAAGCAGATGAGTATCTAGCATTAAAGCATTAACTCGCTTGAAAGGTTTTGTTTTCTTAAAGAAAAACCCATCAGAGTTAGTTGAATTAAATAAAATAAAGCAAAACAAAATAACAGAATATGATCATATGTAATAATGCAATTATTCCTTGTTTTACTTAAACAAGTGCTCCTGAAAGATGTTGTACTGCTCTTGGCTGGGGTAGAGTTAATTTTCTTCATGGTGGCTGGTATGGGGCTGTGTTTTGGATTTATGCTGAACACAGGGTTGACAATACAGAGATGTTTTTGTTATTGCTGAGCAGAGCTCACACAGAGCCAAGGCCTTTTCTGCTTCTCGTACTGCCATGGTGCTGAGGGGGCTGGGGGTGCCTGGGAGGTTGGGAGCAGACACAGCCAGGACAGGTGACCAGAGGGATATTTCAGACCATGTGACATCGTACTCAGTGTATAAAGTGGGGGATGAAGGAGGAAGAGGGGGACTTTTGGAGAGATGGAGTTTGTCTTCCCAAGTCACTGTTGTGTGTGTTTGGGCCCCATTCTCAGGGAGATGGCTGGACTCTTGCCTGCCCATGTGAAGCAATGAACTCATAACTTGCTTTTCTTTGCTTGTGTGTAAAGCTTTGGTGTTCCCTATTAAGCTGCTTTTAATTTCAACCCATGAGTTTTCCAGCTTTTGCCTTTCCAATTCCCTCTTCCATCCTGCTGGTGGGGGAGTGAGCAAGAGATCGCATTGTACTTGTTTGCTGGATGGAGTTACACCATGACAGACACTAAACTACAAGTAGATAAATTTGAATCAAAAGCTTCTATATATAAAAATTTTATTTTTCAAGTCTTCCAAGGTATTATTTTAATATGATCTTTCTATGGTCAGGGATCAGAGCTGACCTAAAGAAGTCTAGCTACAGTTTAAAGGGGAAAACAACTTAATCCTTGTTGGAATATACTTCTTGCATTTCAAGCTGTTTCTAAGCAACTTCATAAAAAGGGTAATACTAAGCTTGACTAAATATGATTTTGGAGGCACTTTAAGCAGTTACTTTAAGAGAATGTAAATATGCAGTTCACTTTATCAAGAAACAGTACAAGATAAATAAGCTTGTGTTTTACACTAACAAGAAATACATTGCAATCACAAAAATCACACTAAGGAGCAGAAAGCCAAACAACCATCCAAATATAATTTTTTTATTATTATTAATCTCATCAGTATAAATTTATTACTATAATTATCTTCTCTTCGCAAGGCTTATCTTCTTGAAAATCAAAGTACAGTTCAAATACAGTGAAATTCTGGTGCATTTAAACTCATATCACTTGAACTGACAAGGTATGGGTAGAAATTCAAATGATAATAGCATTCAAGATTGTAATCTTATAGAGGGGTCAGATAGGGCTACTAATACTCTGTGTTAATGCTTCACCGGGTCACTACTATTGTTTAATTCAATCATAGCTCAAGGTAAAAACTTGATATAAACCAGTTCCATAGCAAGGACATCATGTTGACATCTTATGTAATACTGCACAAATACACTCCCTTCCAAGAACACTTATGCCTTCAGAGCTGAGAAGGAAATTGGTTTTGTATATTTGCCTAATTTTTCCATCTTAGAAATCTTCTTATTCCATGACATATGAAAAGAAAGTTCTTTCAACATTTTCATAAAAAACATGATTCAAGATGTGTGTTTTCTCCAGCCTTTCTCCTCAGAGTCCAAAGCACCACAATCTCCTGGAAACCAAATCAATCAAGAGCGAATCATCTAATCACTGAGCTTGGATGAATTTTGTGGAGGTCATCTAGTTCATGCTCTGTTCAAGCAAGCTCAGACAGTAGTTTGTCAGGACAGTGTCAGGTAGGTTTGGGACTTATCAAAGGGCTACTCCTCAGTCTTTCTGGACAACTTGGCCCAGTGTTTGATAGTCTCTCAATAATAAAACAACAACAACAATAATAATAATAATTTTTAAAATACATAGTTAATAAAATTAAAATACTAAAAAGGTGGTGTTCAGATGAGATTTCATGTGTTTTAATAGTTAATATATGCCCATTGCTTTTTGCCTTGTCACTGAGCTCTACTAAGAAGAAACTGGTTCCATTATGAGTACTCCCACAAGAGTACTATTATACACATTAATAACCTCAGCCCAGAGCCTCTGTTCTCCAGGCTAAACAGTTACAGCCCTCAGCCTTCTCCTGTATGTCACATACTCAGTTACCTTAATCATCTTCATGATTCTTTGCTGCATTCATTTAATGATTCATTATTTTCCTGTAGTGGGGCACCCAGAACATAGCACAGCACTCCAGACATGCTTCCAGTAGGGCTGAATAGAGGGAAAGGATAGCTCTGCTTGACAAATTAGAAGTGCTTTTACTAATGCTGTCCAGCATCCTCTTAGCCTTTTTTGATACAAAGACATACTGCTGCCTCATGCTGAGCTTGTTCACCAGGGTGCCCAGGTACTTTTCTGCCCATCTTTCTTCCAGATGGAAATCTCCACTGTGTGCTTGGAGTAGTCTGGTGTTTTCCTTCTTGTTTGTTATCAAGTCCCATGACCCATGCAGCAGCAGACCCACATTTCCCCTAGTCTTCTTCTCACTGCTGATGTATCTGTAGAAACTTTTCTTGTTGCCCTTTATGTCTTTCTCCAGATTCAACTGAACATGAATTTGGCTTTTGTAACCCCATCCCTGTAGGCTCAAACAGTGTTTCTGTATTTTACCTGAGTCACATGCCCCTGCCTTTCCTTCTTGTATGCTTCCTTTTAATATGTGAGGTTTATCAGGAATTCAGGAGTTCTTTATTATGTGCAGGCTTCCTTCAATAGTTACCTGGTTTTCTCTTTGTTAGCATGTACGGTTCTGTGAGAAGGTGATCATGAAGATCAACCAGGTCTCCTGGTCCAATCTTCTCACCAGGGCTGTATCCCATTTCTAGGAAATCCCTTAACAGGCCAAAGCCTATGCTCTAGGATCTTGTTATTTTGTCTTTTCCCTTCTCTCATGATCCTGAACTCCACACATTCCACAGCCTTTGCAGCCAAGGCTGTTGACCACATTCAGCTCTACAGGTCTTCTTGTTTAAATATCAGGTCCACTTGAGAGCTTCTCCTTGTTGGTGCCTTGATTACCTACGTCAGAAGTTGTCATCATAAGCACTCCAGAAGTGTCCTAGATTGCATGTGCTTTGTTATAGGGTCTTTCCACAGGACTAAGACCTGTAAATGTGAGGCTTCTTCCAGTTCATCTTTGATCTACTACCTTTTCTTGACAAGGACATCTGAAGAAGACCCCTACCACAACACCACTGATGTTGGTCTGATCACTAATCCCAACCCGTAAGTTTTCACCTGGCCCATCACCTCACAATATGCAGAGCTCCTTTACCTTTTTCCTGCTGCTCTGCTAAATGAAAGGCAGCCTTCCTCCTCATTTTCCTTCTTTAAGAGCCAGTATCGATCCATCACACCACTCCAGTCATGAAACACAAGGACCTCACTCCCCTGCTGCCTTCTCAGAAGGATTTCACTGAAGTATTGGCTGTACTGGGGTAGGCCTTTCTCAGTTTCTCCTATTGAAACAGATCATTACCTACAACTAATTACTTCTGAGGTGGGTGAGAAGAGACTTACACTTCATCTAAATAGATAAGTTACAGACTAGTTCTTGTTCAGATTAAATATAAACCAAAATAGCACAATGCATGTGGAGAGAAAAGTAAGGAATTAAATTATTCTAATGAGAAATCCAGTTTTGTATCCAGGGTAATCTTTATTGAATGACTCATCATGTCTCGTCTACATTTGTATGGGAAGTTCCAGTCTTCACAAATTGTTTTCTTTCCTAATGGTAAAAGTAAATTAAAAATCCCACCACACACATGTTATGGGATGTTGAAAATGCAAGCTGATACTGTCAGTGTCTACAATAATGAAACAGGGTGTCATAATGCAGGACATGCTCTGATGCAGAGTGAGTTAACCAGTTTTGAACTAGCCTGCAATGACCCAGAAAGAGAGGGGTACTCTCCAAAATGAGCAGTAGTAATTTCACAAGAAAAAACATTACTTAGTTTTATTTTTTTTAGTAGAATTCCATAATGAAGAAAGCTATACTGTTCTGAAAATCAATTTTCTAAGAGAAGAAAGCAACTCTGATAATCTGCTTAATTTGTCTTAAAGTGGTGTATAATACTTTGAAGTTCTGACATACTAAGTTTCAGTATTAAAAAACCCACAAAATTTGTTTCATATTAGAATGCACTGTAGGAGCTGATCATCTAGAATGTTTGTTAAGCGGGAGGTGTGATAGAGGAACACAGTGATACACAAAACGTTTCACTGGGTATTATTATGGTGAGCAAATCCAGCCAGTTCTTTCTGCTATGACAGTGGAAAAAACATAGCATGGTCACAAAACAGCAACATTCATCACAGTCCAGACAAGACTGGATGGAATGAGCTGGACCAGTGTATTCATTTGCAGGCACCAGTAAACCCTGCTCCTGCAGGGAACATAACGATATAATGCAGTTTTTAGAGGCCAAAACATGGAAGGTAAATAAAGAAGCAGCAAATACGATATATAACTGTTTGAGTTTTGTGCAGTTTGGGGATGGCAGTATTTTTATGAAGGCTGTCATGGTGGGGAATCCTCCATTTCCAGCACCTCTTCACTGCCTTCAAACCTTGCCTAGCCACTCAAGACTGGAAAAGGTATGGGGTAGAAGAGAAGAAAAGGAATTTCTCAGTGTGGCAGGTAATCATGTATCAGAGCAGAACCTCAGGAATCCTCAAGTGAAAAAAAAAGGTTCAGCTTTCACATATTGGACTTAAGTGATTCAGTTCAATATGACTCCAAGTAATACTGCTGCTCTGTCATATGAAGTTACTAAAATTTATCACCATTTTAGTTTATAATACTTTAATATTTTATATTCGATTACAAAAATGCTTTTCTATCTCTTAGTATCCACTGGCAAAAGTACTGCACTTTTTAAAGATCATTTATAGCAATTTTATGAATAATCTCATTCATTTCTTTGGGGTTGCATAAAAATTCTACTAGCTCATCTCCTTAGGCACCCATGCGTATGCCATGCTTCTTTTTGTTTCTACTTCATATTTTCTTCTGAGAACCCTTAAAACTAAAATGAATCAGCCTGTCCCTGCTGCAAATGTGTACAATTTTTCTCTACTACAAATCTCTTCCATCACATTATTTCTTGTTCTGCAGCTCTGAATTCTGAAAGCAATGTAACAGATGACTCACCATCAGCTATCAGTCATTGTCATATATTCACTTACTGAGTTCTGACATTCTTTATTAGAAATTCACACTTTACCTCACATTTAATCTTAATTCATATTTTGAACTATTTCTAATTGATTTTTACTGTTTTCATTATTTAACTACAATAGTTTAGTGACACATAAAATTACTGATGTCGAAAGTTATTACTGTTTATGTACAAAAGCCAAATTATTCACCTACAGTCATATTTTGAAAGCATTCAGGATTCAGTACCCACAAAATACCCATACCACTAGGCAATCATCCTGTTTCTCTGTAATCCTGTTCATCTGTTGGATTTTCTTATGGATAACTGTTTTCTTCTAAAACAGCTGTACTGTACAAGCACTTTTTATTTTGTCAGTTTGTTGAATATTGCTCTTTATATGCAAATCAAACTCCCATGAACTTGTATTTCCCAATCTTGATTTAGCAGCATCTAAAAGAATACACATATGTTTTCAGGCCCTTGTACCTCTGTCCCTTGTCTTGTGTAAAAATCAGTGACATTCCTTCTACACCTGCTTAGCTTTAGAGACATGCTACATTTTTCTTCCCAGCTCCCATAGTAAATATTCTTGTGGAAGTAAATCTTATATACCCAAAATTATTTTGTGACATATCAATGTATCCCTATAATTAGCAAAATTACAGCTTATTGACATTCTTTGAAATTTATAACATTCCAGAAAATAATTTCTTTTCACTATTATCTTTTGTGAAAAATTTCTCTCTTTGTTATTTCACTCCCTCAAGGTTATGCAATTTATAATTTATGAATTTTCATGCTTGCTCTTTGCTTTGTTTCAAATGGACTACTGCAACATTGTTTCTAGTAAGATAAATAAATGTCATCATCTTTCTTTTTTTTCCTGTGCAATAGTGTTAATCATTACAGACTCAGTCTTTTCTAAAATACTTTTAGTAATTACTTAATTTGTTTAAAGTAGTCAAATTTTGTTTAACAATTTCAGTGTACTTTTTAGATCTTCACTTGTTCTGCAACCTCTTATCATCAAATTGCTTCCATACAAATGATGACAATATGGGATTCTCAAAAGCATCTCCAAATGCTCAAATGATAATTTCACATTCTAATAAGCATTCCTTGTTCTAGGTTCAACAGCATTTTTATATTACTGTGGACATTTTCATGAAGAAGATGTTGAAACCTGGTGAACTTTTATTTTAAGTCTTTATTGAGAAGAAGACACAGCAAGGGTTACTGATTTTTAATTTAAAACATTTATCCCTTAAATGTTTTCCAACTCCCATCAATTCTTACCATTAGTCTAACTGTGTGTACTTTCATCACTTTTGAAGTACTTTAAAACACTAGCAGTAATAACTAACAACAGAAAAATCTTTAAGACCAAATAATTTATTCCTGGCATTGTTGTTACTAGTTTTTCTATAAGACCTGAGACTCACAGGAGATAAAATATTCAGTTTTAAATAAACTAGCAAATGAACATTTACCTTTAACAAGATGAAGTGCTGGATCCTGCTCTTGGGTCACAGCAACACTCTATGCAGCACTACAGGTTTGGCACAGAGTGGCTGGAAAGCTGCCCAGTGGAAAAGGAGCTGGGGGTGCTGGTGACGGCAGCTGAACTTGAGCCAGGCTGTGCCCAGGTGGCCAAGAAGGCCAATGGCATCCTGGCCTGGCTCAGCAATAGTGTGGCCAGCAGGAGCAGGGCAGGGATTGTCCCCCTGTCCTGGGCACTGGTGAGGCCACACCTGGAGTGCTGTGTCCAGTTCTGGGCCCTGACTGCAGGAAAGACACTGAGGGGCTGGAGTGAGTCCAGAGAAGGGCAGGGGAGCTGGGGCAGGGTCTGGAGCACAAGTGCTGTGAGGAGCAGCTGAGGGAGCTGGGGGTGTTTAGCCTGGAGAAAAGGAGGCTCAGGGGTCACCTTATCACTCTCCACAACTGCCTGAAAGGAGGCTGTAGCAGGCTTGTTACTTTTCCCCAAAATACCAAGCAATAGGGCAAAAGGAAATGGCCTCAAATTGTTCCAGAGGAGTTTGAGATTGGATATGGAATGGGGTAATGAAAAGGGCTAGTCAACACTGGAGTAAGCTGATCAGGGAAGTAGTAGAGTCACAATCAATGGAGGTATTTAAAAGACATATAAATATGGTACTTAGGGACACGGGTAAGAGCTGAACTTGGTAATGTTAAGTTCACCATTTGACTCAATGATCTTAAAGTGCCTTTGCAACAACAATTCTGTTTCTCTCTTCTTTAATCATATTTTAAAATATAACTCCATCAGCTCTGTCATGTTTTGTTCCTCACAGTAACAGCAGTACCTTAAGAGTCATTTCATTCCTCACCTGGGAATTGGTGAGGGAGATTATTTAAACTAAAGATTAATTGAAAAACACTGGGACATAAAATATAATTTTCCTATTACATAGCTTAAGAGTTTGACTGTAACTGCTCATGTATTTGTAAATTCTCCCTCACTGGTGATTATGAATGGTATATAATTCTTACATCTGCATACACACACAGAGAAACAAAAACCTCTTGTAAAACTGAGAGCAAAGGAAATCTGATTACTATAAAGTCTCACCTAACCCTATTAAAAAAATTCTTAAACACAGAAACATGAAGTTTTTACCCTTCACAAGTTTTCCTTCATTCTATTTCTTCAGCATTTTTATAATTTCAGCCATTATTCCAGATTATATAAAAAAGTAATCTATTTATAATCCAAGTATGTAAAATTTGGGGTTACATGTTATGTTATGTTATGTTATGTTATGTTATGTTATGTTATGTTATGTTATATTGCATTATATTATATTATATTATATGTATACTGTGAAAATTAATTATGGATTATGTTCCTGTATTAAATACCACATTCCTGTAATTTGTTTGTCTGTTTGTTCGTTTATTTGATCTGGGCTGTGTTCATTTTCCTTTTGTAATGCAAGTCTGAGTTCTCCAACAACTTTTTGGACATAAGGTAATCAACAGTTCAAATTATAGGTCCTGGTCAAGATCTCAGTAAATCTCACCAATTTTAATCATTTATTCACATAGCATTAATATTTTTTAATAGTTCTATATTGCTACAAGAATTACCAACCCAAAATAAATTTTGTGTTTCTAACTACTTTTAAATTTAGACTGATTTTTAAAAGCTACTAATGAATTTTTAAAGTATTCTATTTTTACAGGAATCATGAGCAATGTTAAAGTTGTAGATGGCTCACTGGATTGCCCTACCATGGAACCCAAGCTGGAAACACTCCTGAAGAGTCTGCTGGCCTGCAAAATTTCCAGGAGTAGTTTTGACAGTTACCATGCCCTATACATGTTTCTGCCGTACCTTGACACCTTTGCCAAACTATCTGGAGAACAAGTTTTATGATGAGAGTCTGAGGGAGTTGGGGTTGTTTAGCCTGGATAAAAGGAAGCTCAGAGAAGATCTAATTCCTCTCTACAATTACCCAAAGGGAGGAGGGAGTAATGAGGTGTTGGTCTGTATTTTATCCCAGGTAACGAGTGATAGAACAAGAGTAAATGGCCTGAAGTTGCACCTAGGGAGGTTTAGATTGTATATTAGAAAAAAATTCTGCATTGAGAAGGCGGTGGAACAAGATGACCAGGCAAGTGGGAGAATCGTCCCTGGAAGCATTCAAAAAAACATGTAGATGTAGTGCTTAGGGACATGGTTTAGCCTTATTGCTTCTGTGATTCTATTTCACTACAAAAAAATTACCTCACTGCACTCTGAGTGTAAACCACCATAGTGTTTTTGAGAAAGCTCATTCATGAATTAGCTCTCAATTCCTGGTGTCATCCACAATAAGAGAGAAAAATGTTAATCAGTAATGCCCCAATTGCTTTTCTTGGATGTTCATGTAATTATATGAGCCCTCTAAGCTCTCTAAGTACTTCAGTAAACTTAAGATAATGAAATACTGGAAGAAAATAGACTTTAATAGCAAGCATCACTTCAGAGGAAATAAAATGCCTTGGGAAAAAATCAGATACTTCCACCTAAGGAGTCTCCTGTTGTGAAGATAGGATCACAGGAGTTAATAACTGTATAAAATCCCTTAATGCTAACTACATAATTTAGTAAGTATTCCAACATTAATGAACTGGAACAAAATGTCTTTTTATAGAATAATTTTTTCAGTCAACTGATATATCACAGATTTCCTATAAATTCCCATGAAGTTCACAAAGAAATAATAGAAATTCACGCAGAAAATGATAGTCATGTAACAAGAGACTGTACCAAACGCATAGCTCCCCAGGTGTTGAACATTTACTTTGTATCTGAACATTAAAGTTTATTTGGCATGTCGAATCATTCTCTGCTGTGAAGTCCCCCACAGAGAGCTGTACCATTAGGAAAGCTAACACGGCAAGAAGTTCACATCTATGTTTTCATTTTCCATCTCAAGATCTTGAAGTTTGAGGCTTGGCTATGCTATGTCTGACTGAAAATATCTGGCTCTATGTAATCTGTTTTTCCTCTTGTATGGGATAGTAAGGTTCCCATACATTCTCAATGTTAAACTATTTCTAAATTAATGATCAGCAATTTTATTACTTGCTACTTTTATGACAAAAAGGGTAAGATTTTCAGTGAAAATTTATAATTTACAATGATTGATAGAAGCTAACCTCTGCAAATAAAAGGGCTTTTGGGTGAAATAAAAACATCAAGATGCACAGATAACAACCCTTAGCTCCATAAGAAAGCAATGTCTGCATTACAAAAAACATACCATTTTGTTCAAATTAATGGGTGTATGCAACCAAACTACAGGCTTAATTTCTGCCCTGTGCATATTTTCCCTTAATACTTAGTTCCCTCATGCAAAGAACTTCATGGCATCGAGAAGGAACCAGATTCAACTCAGTTTTTACCTGCATAGTATCTGTAGCACTTTCCAGGTATCATGAGAAGTATTGGATTGGTGCTGCAGGGTAGGCATAGGTCACAACACATAGACACATTTTACACAATTACTTCATTTTCCTCCATTTCTGCATGGGATAATAAGGTTCTTATATGCTCTCAATCACCCAATTACCCACCAAGTTGCTCAAAGCAGCACTGGGCTATCTCAAACTGTACTGTATCATCTTGTAGTCATATGATGCTGTCCAAATACTGCTATCCAACAAAAAGAAATTATTAAAAATATCTTAGAGCCAGACAAAAAAACTAAGGTAGTATATCAGTATTTGTACTGTCAAAAAAGATTTGGTCCTGCAAGCACCTCTTCAACTCTAGTGACCTGAAGCTGGTGAAAGGGCTAGAAGGTACATCCCATGAGGAGCAGTTCAGGATTTAGAGTTGTCTGTTTGGAGAGAAGGAGGCTGAGGGGTGACCTCATGGTCCTCTGTAGCTTCCTGTGGAGGAGAGGTGGAGAGAGAGGTGCTGATCTTCTCTCCTGGGTATCCAGTGATGGGAGGAGTGATGGGAGGCATAAAAATGGTTCAAAGCTGAGGCAGGGAAGGTTTATACCGGACATTAGAAAGCATTTATTTACCAAGAGGGTATTATAACCCAGGCTTCCTAGAGAGGAGGCCAATGCCCCCAGCCTGTCAGTGTTTAAGAGGCATTTGGACAACAAATGCTAAGGACATGTTGCTCTTAGCAACATGCTGTATCTTTTGGTCATCTCTGAAGTGAAGGCAGTTGGACTGGATTATTGTAGGTCTCTTCCAAATGAACTATTCCTATTCTATTATATTCTAATTCAGGGAGCAGAGCTAAGGTTTTGCCTTTGCTATTTAAGCCCATGTACCACAAGGACTTGTATCAAAGGTAAGTTTATTTTGCCAATTTTTCTTTTTTTTTTTTTTTTAAATGAGTGAATGAGTGAGTGAGAGGGTTTTTGCTTTTTTTTATTTTTTTTTATTTTTTTTTTTAATAGGGAAGAATAAGTCGTTTTACAGATCGAACATGTAGTTTTTTGATTAATTACCTTCTGGGAAAAATAAATAGCTCGTATGAAAAGCCTAAGAATGAGGAGACAAAGGTCCAAAGATGGGAGTATCTGCAACATCAGTATAAAAAGCCAAGTTCTTTTCTATTTAGGTGAACAAAAAACGTATGGAAAATATAAACCAGTAATTTTTACTGGAACAGCTTTTCTTTACATTTACTTCCTCAAAAAGGCTTGTTAAACATGAAGCAAGTACTAATGAAACAGAGTGGTTCTAGCTCTGTTTTCTGGGACATACTAAAAGTTCAGAAAAATAATTGAAGTAATTATAAAATTGATGCAAAAACTCAAGTAGTTTATACAAACATATGAAAGAGTTATACTTAGCTTCTGTACAAAACAGAAGTCTGTTTGTACAAGTAAGTAAATAAAGATACTAATTTTTAGTTACTACTGTTTTATCAGTATTGGCAAAACTAGACCCAGCTTGTTTTCTAAGTATTGTTACCCAGATATGATACACAAACCAGAAATAATCTACATACTACTTTACAGATAGAAATTACATTATCATTTTACAGGACACTCTGTCACTATCAAGTAAAATACTTATTTTAAGCATATGTCTGCAGGTGAGAGGAAATTTTAGTTTAATGTCTTTCCTGTACTGTGGCACCCAAAACCACTCCCAGCACCCGAGGTGAGGCTGCCCCAGAGCAGAGCAGAGCAGAGCAGGACAATCCCCTCCCTTGCCTGGCTGGTGATGCTGTCCCTGATGCCCCCAGGACACGGGTGGCCCTCCTGGCTGCCAGGGCACTGCTGGCTCACATTTCAACTTGCCATGGACCAGAGCCCCAGGGCCCTTTCCATGGCACTGTCCTCCAGCCTCTCATTTCCCAGTCTGTCTGTACAGCCAGGGCTGACCCATCCCAGGTGCAGAATTCAACATTTTACCTTTAAACTTCATAAGAATGAGAGTCACTTGGACCCTCTTTTTTATAAGAGCTATACTCTGTGTGAATTCTCTTTGCTGTAGTACCACATTGCTACTGAAGATTATGAAATATATGATACATCCTACTGGGTAGTAACATAATTTAGGAACCATAAATCAATCATTAGTAGCTGTTTAAAACCACAGTTCTCCAACTGGCCTCATGTTCCTTTAGGGAGCAGTTGAATCCACACCCAATCCCAGTTAAGTCCTGCAGACATGGTAAGCAACTGCTTACTTCTCCATCTAAAATTTGAGCACCCTCCGTCTATACTTCTTAACTACCCAAGTTATAACAAGAAATAGACACTGTAGGTAAGTCTATCAGCCAGCGTTTGTACAGCATTAGGACATTGCTGAGCAAGAAGAATTCTTGAAAACAAGATTTCAGATAGGCTTGACATGGATTCCACTGGCTAACAACATGATTTCAGCATTTTTCAGAATATAGCCCAGTAAGAAGGCAATGCATGTATTAAGACTGGAGCAATCAAAATGCCTTAACTAACCACTGACACGCAGTAATTTTTGTCAATCAATCTTTACAGCACTTTCATGCATCTTTAAAAATCTTCTGTCCTTCATCTACCTTTTTCTGCTTCCTAAGTTTTTGCTAATTATCACTTTTATAATGTTGTAATTTTATCCTGAAGTGTTAACATTTGCATCAAGTATGTATATGCAAGTTAGATACAAAAACTAAACCTTACATTTATATTTTCCTACCCCAAAAGTTTATTTTAATTCTTGCAGGCAACATTAAAGGTGAAAAGAGAACTCATGTGTGGAATATTTGGAACAACTTTTGTAATGTATGTTTCTTCAAAATACTATTTTCAAAGTTGTTCATAAAATACTAGTGAACTTCAGCTTCTTAATAAAATCTGTTTGAGCAGGTGCAGCAACAGATTGATTCAATTTTTGTTTAGTATATCCTGCACAATTACTGTCAAACACAGCAAAATTAACCCACTACACTTACAGTTTTAATTAATTTATTCAGTCATTAAATAATTAAAAATGTGATCAGGTTTTCAATTAACAATATGACTATTCTGGCTAGAACATTACAAATAGTCACTTGATGAAGAATTAGAAAGTGAAAGGCCATGATTATTTTTCTAACACAAGCAATTGCATAAATTAAAATAATATATCACACAGAAGTACTTGTATCTATTTAAAAAATTTAATAATCTAGAAAGTGCTGCAATAAAAAAGAAAAAAACAAATCCCCAAATTGTTTTCATGATATAGTAAATAGAGACCTGTTTTTAGTATTTCCACCAACTAAGAGTAAACTATGTGTTTAGTATCTCTCCCAGAAAAAGAAACCTTGTAGACCAGTGTGTCAAGTAACCTATTAGACATCAATTTGCTTATAAGGCATGAATGGAGTGCTCTGATCAGGAATTGTTCTGATTTTTTTCATTCTAACAAGACCTTCACCTTCCAGCTCATAAACAGAGGGTCCTCTCATCTGTCTCATGGCCAGGGGAAGTCATGCTTGAATACCTGCAAATGAGTTCTAAGGACACCCATCAATGCCCCCAGTCACAAGTTTAAGCCAAGTTGCTCGAATTTCTATCATGCTCTGAGTCATGCATTAAAAAAGAAACAGACAGTTGCCACAAAGCACTGATTGGAGACTAAGGTAGAAAGATTACCTATTTTCATTTCCACTGAGTACAGATTTTCTTTGCCAAATGTTAGTAAAATACAAAGCAAGGTGTAAGTCCTTGGCATCTATACAGCATGAACTGAAAAGAACTGGTTTGTGTCTTCACAGTAAATCCTCACCTTTTTTGGCTGCTCTGCAAGTTAGCAGACATTTCTGCCAGTTCATTTTCTTAGTATGTTTTTCTGAACCTTGTTTCTTTTCAACTGCACACACCAGTAATGAATGGTAAATACTTGAAGCAAAGCCCATTGTTCTTTATGCAGGCAACCCAGAGCAGAGGGGGATAAAACAATGTGATATAATGCTCATCATGATGCCCTCAGACTCCGCTGTTGTGAACAGATGTTTTCCCTCTATCTACCCTCCCAAAAAATAGTACCACCCACAAAATAACACATCTGAGCATACATACTTACATCCTGCACACATAAGGCGGAATTCACACTGGTTTGAAGATTTATTTTAATTGCTCCTCTTGTTATGGCTTGATGTTACAAGCCTTTACCTTTCTATGCTTTCTGAATTTAAGAGGCTACAACAGTGAAATTTCCTTCTCTTCAATTTCAGAAGCTAGAAAGGCAATGGTTTTAAATTAAGCAATTGTATTTTAAAAAAATCAAAAACCAACAATAAAACAAACAACTCTTTTTAAAAAAATAAGTCAATGCTTTTACAGTATGAAAAGTGCATAGCTGTACAAGAAGAAAATACACTCATCTAACTCAAAAAGCTTAGAACTTAGCCTTTGTTTTAGACTAGCTTTTAGAACAATATACTTAGGTTTGTGCATATAATCAAGGGTAGACCAAAATACTAGATAAAGCACTATGAAGAAAGGTGTACAAAGCAGTTGAAAAGCGGAATTCCACTATATGGCATCAAATCTGTACAGAACTAAGAACAGTCCAAGGCAACTGGACTTTCAGTGTAACAGAACCAAGTGGAAATTAAATTACATTAATGGATAAATCTTGTCCAAGGTAGCAGTGAAATTTTACGTGGGCCAAATAAACCATTAATTCAGATGAAGAAAAATTCCATAGAAAGATAAAGTAATTAAGTTAGAGGAACAAATTAATATCTAGAACTATTCCCCTGAAATAAAATGATCTAAGCGAAATGTCAGTTTATTCTGTTATTTCAAGGAGAACCAATACCAGCTGAAGCTGAAGCTGCCCAAGAGCTCTCAGTCGGTCAGAGAATGGCGCTAACGATGCCACTGCTGTGTGTTTATTCCCCATATGGGCCATTTACTTTAAATCTGAACTGATGACCCTTATGGGTCCCTTCCAACTCAGAATATTCTGTAACTCCTGTTTGCTACTCTATAAAACATGTGATAAAACCAATAAATTTATGCTCTATTTTCCAAATGATATCCATGTAGGAAGAACTCTTTTCAAAATGGTCACCCATTCCCAATTCCTGATTGATGGAAAAGGCAGAAAGATTTCACATTCCCCAATATTCATATCAATTCTTTAGAGGTGGGGGACTCTTTTTTTCATCCTCCCCCTGTTAAAATACATCCAAAGAAGTCATAACTTCTGCTTCTCCAGACAACATGCTCTGTTCCAGCAGGAGGGTCCACAATAAGTATTTTTTCACATTCCCAAGACAATGAAAATAGTTGAATTTGTCTCTCTTCAAATGAGTGAGTACTAGAAATGGACGAAATTTAGATTCCAATCCACCTAATATGATTTTATTGCATGAATTTCCTTTTGTTTCATGTACTATAGAAAATGCGGTGTGTGTGGGGGGTGATGCTGGGGAGGATATTGTTCATCTGAGTTTTAGAATTACTTTTTTATGTCTTTGTAAAACAGTATGGTATTACACTGGCCTTCAAATAAGATGCACTGATGCAAGACCATACTCTAAGGTAACAAGCTGTGGAAGATACTCTTCGTATTTCTTATGATACAGAGGGGAAATTGGACTGCCAGTTTTTAGAACTGGAAAAAGGCATCTAGCCAAAGTTATCACTCCTCCCCTTACCTCCACTCCTCTTGCTGAAAAATCTTCAGTTATAATACCTTGTCTTCATTCTAAGGCTATGAATTACATTCTCTTGGAATCATAGCTAGGAAATTTTCTTTAGCAACATCCATACTAAGTAATGCAATCAAGTTTATGTTGTATTTATATATATATAAATATACACATATATATATTATATATACATACACATACAATGTTGATATATATATATATATATATATAATTCTAGTGGGAATAGCATCAGGGTATAATGGTACTTGAATGTAGATATTAGAATTTAGCTCATAACAATTTCTGTTATTGAACCAGCTTCTGTACAGGAAATTCCTAGCAGAACATTCAGTTTTTATGTGATGAGCTCTGGTCTCCTGTCTCTGGTGGCCAGCCAAAAAGAACCTGTTCAGTTGATGAATCAGAAGACTATGATTTTATGAAACATTTCATGTTCTTAAAATTGTATTATGGAAAGATGGCAGATCAACATATATGTGAACAACTTGTGCATACTTCATTTGTTTGATATACTTATTATATTAAATGAAACCATCTTATTTGTAACACTTATATATTAGCTTTTCACTTATTCTCCAAACAATTTATGTCCTATTTAGAGTCATCATTAACTTCTACATTCCCTTTTTCCTTCCCAACCTGTATAACCCACATAAGCAAATTATATATTTTCCTGTTACTGCTGTGTCTCAATTTGATACTAGAATATAATAATAATCAAAATCCCATTATGTTGTATGAATCTCTGTCTATCATCATAGCAGAAATGAGGAACAAAGGAGCAAAAATTGCAACTATGCTCTTAAAAGAGCCTATGTGTGGCAAAGACTTCTGGAACTTTTGGAGAGATTTAGTGGAGTAGAAGCACGTATTTATGAACAACTTCAAGATGCAGATTTTTCTTCTTGCTATGTTGTAAAAAAATATTTAGAAACATGAAAGCTAAGATCATAGTAATGATAGAAATAATGTTTTCAGTTATTTAAAATATTTTATTTCTAATAGCAAACATTTTCAATATTAAATGAATCTTGCCTAATAGATCAGTTTCTGTAACAGCCAAAGTGAGAACTCAAAATCAACCAACTCTTTGCCTTTCTTGGAACATTAGATTGATACAAATGAACATTGTTTCACAATTAACTCTCTAATCAAGAATTTAGATATTACTAAAAATCCATTAGTAAATTTATGAATATCTGAAGGCTACTTCAATTAAAATTGCAGAATATATATTGCTGGCCAAAGCTGTCAATGACAATGAGAGCTTTTTCAAATACTATAACAAAAGGAAAACTAAAGATAATGTGGATATGTTACTAAATGAGTGGGAAAGAACCCTTGTAGCAGAGAACACAGCGAAGGCAGAATCACTGAATGTAACTTTTTATCAGTCTTCAGTGGCAATACCAGCCCTGAGATGTTGACCTGGGTCTCTCTGACTCACAAATCCAAGATAAAGGAATGTTGGAAGGAAGGCTTTCCCTTGGTCAAGAAGGATGTATTCGAGAACACCTGGGCAAACTTGAGATTGTCAAGTTCATGGGCCCTGACGAGATGCATCCATGAGTGCTGAGAGAGCTGGTGTGCACCATAGACAGGACAGTCATTATATCACCTTTGAAAGGTTGTGGAGATGAGGAGAGGTTCCTGAGGCATGGAAGAAAGCAAATATCACCCTAAAAAACAAGGAGGAGGTCAGAGGGGCCTAATTTCAGTCAGCCATATCTCAGTCCCTGGAAGTTCCTGTAGATGACAAGGTGGCCAGGAATAGTCAGTATGGATTCACTGCAGATAAATCATGCTTGACCAACCTGATTGACTTTGATGATGACAGAACTACCTGGACAGAGGAGGGGAGAGCAGTAGAACCTCGACTTCAGCAAGGCTTTTGACACTGTTGCTCACAACATCCTTGTCAGAAAACTGAAGAGGTGTGGGCTGGAGGAGTGGACAGTGAGGTGGATTGAGAACTGGCTGAATAGCAGAACCCAGAGGGCTGTAATCACTGGCACAGGTCTAGCTGGAGGCCTGTCACTGGTGGTGCTCCCCAGGGTTCACTACTGGGCCCAGTATTGTTTAAGTCACTCACCAGTCACCTGGGTGAAGGGACAGCTGCCTCCTCAGCAAGTTTGCTGAGCATGCAGAGCTGGCAGGAATGGCCAAGACCCCAGAGTGCCGTGCAGCCCTTCAGAAGGACCTCAACAGGATGGAGAGATGGGCAGAGAGGAATCATCTGATAATTCAACAAGGGTGAATGCAGGGTCCTGCACCTGGGGAGGAACAACCCCAGGCACCAGCACAGCACAGCTGACCTGCTGGGGAGCAGCTCTGTGGGTCCTGGTGCAAAACAAGCTGTCCATGAGCCAGCAGTGTGTCCTGGTGGCCAGGAAGGCCAATGGGATCCTGGGGGGCATTAGGAAAAGCTTTGCCAGCAGGTGGAGGGAGGTGATCCTGCCCTTGTACTCATCCCTAGTGATGCCTCACATGGAATGCTGTGTCCAGTTTTGGGCTCCTCAGGACAAGAGACATGGAGCTCCTGGAGCAGATCCAGTGAAGGACAACAAAGATGATGAGGGTACTTAAGCATCTCTCTTGTGGGGAAAGGCTGAGAGAGCTAGGCCTGTTCTGCCTCGAGAAGAACCTGAGAAGGGGACATGATCAATGTCTATCAGTATCTGATGGGAGGGTGTCAAGACAATGGACCAGTCTCTTCTCAGTGGTGCTGAGCAATAGAAGAAGCAATGGGCAGAAACTGTTATGCCTGCATGTGAGGGGGAACTTCTTTACTGTGCAGATGACTAGACAATGGAACAGATTGCCCAGAGAGGTTGTGAAGTCTCCCCCACTGGAGTCACTCAAGAACCACCTAGATGTAACCTTGTGTTACATGCTCTAGGATGGCCCTGATTGACCAGGGAGACTGGCCCAGATGACCCACTGTGGTCCCCTCCAACCTTACCCATTTTGGGATTCTGTGATGTAGATTAATTCCTTACTCTGAACTTGTCTATTTCAGCATAGCAGCACCACTGTATACAAAAAATACAGCAAAAACAATAAAATAACTTTCTGCAGATCAAAATACTTCAAAGACCATCAAAACTCCCAGACCATTTATCCCTGAGAATCTCACAAAACTTACATTTTTATTCTTTCCCTTCAAAATTAAACGCTTCAGTGTATTTTATTACCTGATTTACAGGAAGAAATTGCTTCAAAATAGACTAGTTCATGTTTCTCAAGTGAATGAGATGTCTATTTGGGGTTTTTTTTTACTGGCAAATTAATTTTTATGGGAAATAAACATAATTCTATCACACCAATTAGTGTATCGTTTGAGCAGGTGCATTGAGACCAAGATTTATGCCACACTTGCAGACACAGAAAGCAGTCAGCAGTCTGCAAATCATTAATTAACTAGCAACACATTGATACTCACAATGTACACTTTCCTTTTGCACAACTATCTGAACAAAAAAAAAAAGCTAAACATGAAAAATCATATACCCTCTCTAAAATTAATATAACCTCTCTGTTTCCTGATACAACCCAAACAGTTTAGGTAGTCAAAAGTACTCTAACAAATAAGGGATAAAAATATTTCAGTAAGTGTCCCCATGTGTTTAATATATACTTGGTGCAATAAAAATATCCCTCATTGAAAAATTCCTTCTTATCCAGTATGAATTAACTGAAAATAGTTTTTTGGTTTTTTTAAAATATATTAATTTTCGTTTTATTATACATTTACAATTAACTCTGATTAAAGATCTCATGTTTGGCAAAAGAGACAAAATTTGGTGTCTTGCTGTCTGAGAACATGATAAAATGAAGCTTAACAAAAATATTGAATAATAAATTTTGAAAAAACCACAATGCACAACACATAGATTTATTCCACTGATGTATTTTAAAAGCCCTGTCATCACTTCCCCGCATTAACGAAAATGTATCAATTAAAATCCCCAATTGTCTATTTCATACAGTCCTTTTATATATATATATAAAGACTATATAAAGTCTTTATGTAGTCATATTCATATAATCCTTTTTTAAAATTTAACACCACAAAAGCTTTAGCAGTTAGAATCAACAGGATTTCCTAAGAAGCTTCTCTTTTCAGGTAGCAAAGTTCACATTTATCTGAAACAGAAGGGGGAAAAAAAGGGATCCCAAAATCTGAAGTGATGAAATGAACTCCTTCCTGGAGAAGTGCTATGGCAGAATATTTGTGTTTGTTCAGCCTTCCTTCAATTGCAGAATATGCTGAGTTTATGGTAGTTGATTTTAAGGTCCAGGATAAGGCAGGCAGGCAGTGTAGTGAGAAATTGGATGACAGAGCTGGCTACATACCTTACAAATTTAAAAAACACTTTGACAGGTATCCAAAGAAGAAATAGCTGCCAGCAGTTAAAAGTATATCTCTTTACATCCTGTCTGCTGAGGTTGCTAGTCATAACACTGACATATCAGCAGGAGGGAATTTTTGTTGGCACACAAACTGTTTCAATGCAGAATTTAGGGTTTAAGCCATGGTTCATTATAGACTGATGGTCCTTAGAATTAATAATTTAATTTTTATAAAATTAATCTTTGTGCTGGGCATAAAGCTTTTTTTACAGAGATGTGCCAAGGGCTCCAGAGGTGACAGGAGACAATTGATGAATACAACTGAAATATTTCAATGGAGTTAAGGCAAGTTCTTCTGAAAAGATGACATAGCCAACAGCGCAGCTGAAGTGCCTCTACACCAATGCATACAGATAAACAACATGAAGGAGGAGCTGGAAGCCACTGTGGTGTTAAAAGGATATGACCTAGCTGCCATCTCTGAAAGCTGGTGGGATGAGTCCCATGAGAATTGTGGCTATCGATGGCTACAGGCTGTTCAGAAGGGATGGGCAAGGTTCTCTGTGGTTTGCTCTCTATGTAAGGAATGTGAAAGGATTGTGAAGGACTCTGAAGAACAGCCACAAAAAGGTCAAAACTTCATGGGTGAGAATCAGAGACTGAGGTAACAAAGGAGACCTTGTGGATGGTGTCTGTTAGAGGCTGCCTGATCAAGGGAAGCCTCTTGACAGCAACTCCTTCTCGCTGCAGCCACAGGAGGCACTGATCTCACCAGATCTCATCCTGCTGGGGCTCTTCAACCCCCAACATCTGCTGGAAAAGAAGCACAGCGAGCTGTAGGCAGCCCAGGGGACTGCTGGAATGCACGGAGAATAACTTCCTAAGCCAGGTAATGGACAGCCCTGACAGAGGGACTCTGTTACTGGACCTGATGGTCACTGCTGCAAGTGAGCTCATGGGTGACATCAAGGATGGAGGCAGCCAGGGCTGCAGTGAACATCACTCGTGGAGTCTGCAGTCCTGAAGAATGTGGGACAGGGGAAGAGTATAGTCAGGACACTGAATTTTAGGAAAGCAAACTCCAGCTGCTGAAAAATTAGTTGGTAGGATGACATGGGAAATTGCCTCAGGCACAAGGGAGCAGAACTAAGCTGGCAGATATTTCAAGATATTTTCCAAAAAGCACAGCAGCTCTTGACTCACAGGAATCAGGAAAGGAAGGGAAGAAACTGGCATGGATGAGTCAGGACCTCCTGGTTAAACTAAGGGGCAAGAACTCACAAGGCATGACAGGTAACCTGGGAAGAGTATAGGAATGCTGCCTGGTTGTGTAGGGATGGGGTCAGCAAGACTAAGGCACAGCTGGGGCTGGGGCACAAGGGACAAGTGAACAAGGAAGGCTTCTACAAGAATGTCAGACAGAAAAGGCAAGTCAAAAAGTGTACCCTTCTGATGAACGTGGCTGGCAAACTGGTAATAATAAAGGATGAGAAAGCTGAGGTACTGACAATATCTCTTCCCACACCTCTTGAGTGGGTGAACCTCAAGGTGGGGATGAGGGGAGCGAAGTCTCTCCCACTGTAAGTAAAGCTCAATTTCATGACCACCTGGGGAACCCAAATGTACACAAATCTTTATGGCCTGATGAGATGCATAGCAGAGTCCTCAGGGTAATGTCTTATGCAGCTGCCAAGTCACTTGCCATGATATTTGTGAAATCATGGCAATCAGGTGAAGTCCCCATGTGACTGGAGAAAGGGAAACATTTCACCAATCTTTAAAAAGAGTGAAAGGAGTGCCCTGGGAACTACTTACCTATCAGTCTCGACTCTCTGGGAAGATCATGTAACAAATCCTCCTAGAAGCTGTGCTAAGGAGGAGAAGGAGGGGATTTGTGACAGCCAGGATGGCTTCACCAAGGTCACTGCCTGAACATCCCGGTGGCCTTTTATGATGGACTGGCCAAATCAGTGGACAAGGGAAGGGTTACAAATGTCATTTACCTAGACTTCTGTAAAGCCTTGGACACAGTCTCTCCCAACACCCTTCTCTCAAAACAGGAGAGAGAGAGATTTCATTTACGGGTGCAGTAAAATCCTATCACTAGGAATATGTTGGTAAGTGGACTAGTTTGGGCAAAAAAGAAAGGGGGGAAAACTGTAACAGGATTTTCATTAAACTCCATGCTTATAAATTTCCTTAGAATAGATTCTATTTTTCAAGTCAGTCAGTGAACAAAATTATATACTGAGTAATTGTGAAGATATATTGGATCAATGCTCAATACAAATGCGATTCACCATCAACATCTCTATTTGTAACCTGAACTGTGCATATAAGTGACTACAAAGCATGTTAAATTCCTTTTCAGAAAAGTTAAAATTTTCATATCCCTAAAGATGCTAGTTTTATTTTACTGTAAATAAATGTCCTAAGTATATGTTGTTTCCTACTAACACAGACATGGAGATCTGTCTCATTTTTATGTAGGCATGAAAGTGACTATGTTCTTTAAGAACACAGAATGAATCCTTTATAACACAGGATAAATTGTCTCATTCTCTACTGAAACAAGAACTCTGAAATAGAGGAAAAACATTATTTTTCTTATACTTTTAATTTTCTCCATGAAGGGCTTGAAATAAATGAAAAATTAATTTGTACTGTGTGATAAGGCAATTCAAGTGTAAGATTCCAGTCAGGCCTTGCAGACCAGATGGCTTTTAATTTTCTGGCAATGATGATGATTGGAAGCCAGGATGTAAACTTCTTATTTTAATCAACTTTAGGCAACTGAGGGTTTTTCTAATCATAGAAGCAGCTGCACACTGGAAGCATTTCAGTATCAATATTACCTTGTACAGTACATATTGGCCAGGACAAGTACAACTATAAACAATAATCTTAAGTGAAGTTTTAGACCACTGGTCAGTACTTCAAAGAGTTAAAATGTTGGGGTTTAATTCCTGACCCTCCATTTCTGCAACAAAATTTCTAAAAAAGACAAAAAAAATCTTGGCATTGGTTCAGCACTAAAAAAAAAAAAACAACCAAACTACTAAACTCTCAGGTCCCTCCTATAAAGCAAGTAGATAAGAATTTAATAATGTTCTCTTTTTGGTATACTTTTAACAGTGTATATACATAGAATGCATCTTGCAGTAAAAATAATGTTATAGTATCAAATTAGGAACTATTTATAGAACAAGAAAAACTAAGAGTGATTAAAAATCTAGAAATAGGCTTTTACATTTATCCAAATAGGCACGATTCCAGAGGATAATAATTGAAAGAAAAAAAGGAATTGAAATTCTTTGAACAATTTTTCTTACCTCTTATTTTTATCCTCGGAAGCCTAGAAAACCAGAAAGATTCTGGATTGCCTAACTGGATTATCTTCTTTGGCAAATTTTGCACATTATTATGATAATTAATATAATATGGGACAAATATTTGTCATGCTTGCAAAAATGATCAATATTATTTGAAGATGTACTTAGTTTATCCTCATGATATTTTGTCACCGGCCAAAGGTGTTTTTTCCCTCTTTATCTATTATTACATATTTTTGTCGCAATAGTACAAAGAACTCCCCATTCCTAACAGCTCTAAACTAAACACTGACTATCACAACATACAGAAGACAGATTTTTTGTATGCATTAGCCAATATATTCCAAATTTGGTCTGCATAGAGCATTTTTAGTGCACATTATCTTAGGAGAAATCTGATGTATTGATGAGGTATTGATGTTTCTTGGAATAGACTTCAAACAAATACTGGGCAGCAACAACATACAGAAGAGAGGTGATTATTTTCCTCTTCTTTCCTTTTACTCTTCATGTCCATGGACCTGGATATGAAATATGCTGGATCCAGCTTTAAGCCCACGCAGTGCAAGAGGAATAAGGACAAAATGGAGAGAGTCCAGCAGAGGAAGGGACACTGGCGCGGTGAGGAGTTGGAGCAAATGGCATTCAAACTGGAGCCTGAGGTAGGTGGGCTGGTTTGGTCTGGAGAAAAGAAGGCTCAGGTGTGGGGGGAACTCAATGCAGACTTCCAAAATCTTGAGAGTGATTGACAGAAGAGATAGACTGTTTCTTCCCAGGAGTGCCCAGTGAAAGGTCAGAAGACATCAATAATAAATTGCACTAAGGGGTAACTTGTTGGAGAAAAGGGAGAAACTTCCCAGGAGGTATCAACCACTTGCTAGAGCTATGCATGTGGGTTAGGGATTTTTAAAGTTTTGAATTTCAGAATTCATTGGGAAATCCAGCAAGGTTAGAAACGCTTGTAACTTCTGGTTTCATCTTTAAATCACTCATTATTTCTTATCAATGCACTGCAACAAGTCCTTCTCTAAATCATGTTTTGAAAGACAAGCCTGAAGCTTTGACTTTAGAAAGTGTTATACATTTGATTTCCAAGTCTTAAAGTTCTGCTTGTTTTTTTCCCAGATAGAAAAGCCTGAGATCAATGACCTGAATTAGCAGAAAAAAAATTATCAGTTTATGGATATGAACCCTGTGGGTCACTTTCATCATTATTTAGTACTATTCTTGAGATATTTTCTTTTTGAGCTATTTTAGACTGAAAAGTTTCAGTGAAGTTTTTCTGTAATAAGAAATTACCTTTAGAAGAGAATTACATATTATTATTCTAGAAAAGAACATTTATGATTAACTACTGAGCTGGTAGTTACCATTTCTTTCATCTCACTGAATAGAGCAAGAGTCAAGATCATTAAATTAAACATTAGACCTTTTCACTAATGTTCTGGTATTACCACAGCTATCAGCTACTAATAACTCTTGACCAGACTGATGAAAAATAATGTAAATAGCACGCTGCAGCAGCTAATCTGTGTCTATCATATCTCTTTGAACCAGCAGTTATTCAGATGGACCGAAGTCTGTCTGGCAATCATTTGTGACACTTTCTGTGTTACAGAAAAGAGGTAATATTATGTCCAGATGCTTCACATTAAAACCTTACTACTTTAATAGGTCTCTGTCCCATGACATATTAACTATTGAACTGCCATTTTCCTTTCCCCATTTAATATTTTTGACACTCTCCTACATTCCTTATTATCAGAAAATCAGATACATGGCAACATGATATTGAAATTTTGTCCTGATTATTGTCAAGAACCAATTTATTTGTGACTAGATGCTTCACTTACTGACTCTTGTCAGGACTTTTTACTCTAATTGTTTGCAATTAACTTCATATTGCCCTTCTTCACTATCACATTTTTTAAAAAATAACTTGAATACAGGTATTTGTTAACAAAGCTGCAGTAAGTGTTCATAAGACAACTAACTGCCAAGTAGATTATGTCAAATTTCCTTCTTTTTTGTTAACAAATGTCAGGTCTTCTGTGGTGCAACATTCATAACTCTGTATTATGATTAGAATATTATTCTAGCCAAGGGACAAAGATATTCACTGAAACATGCAAATTCATGTCTGTGATAATAGAATTATATTTTTATGTGTTTACAGAGTTTTTTTATAGGTTAATAGCAATAGTTTAAAAAAAGTAATATGCTTTGAAGACTTTTTTCCTATGTTAGGTTTTCATTAATTATCTCCAGAATTCTGCTTGTTTGTAACTCAGATCAATTTTATTTCCTTTTTGAAACATGACATTACAAAATATTTGGACTGCAGATTAATTAATGCATGTTCCATGAGAACATCCATTAACAATAAACTTTTTTTAGTAGTTTTATAAGGAGGACTACTTTTATTTTATAGAATTTGCTCATAGTGAATAATTAAAGAAAAAAGGTATTAACCAATCATCCTTTAAAAATTGTGACATAGTCTGTGCACTGGATAAAATACCAAACTAATTGAGGTGTGCTTGAGTAGAGAAGTTTTCTAGCAGTTAAAGCAGTGAGGGTAAGAAAGATAAATTTTTAAAGGATTTCATTGTGGCAAGATATTCATGCCCCTGTGAAAAGCATGTGTGAATGTTTATCACATATATGCTCATGTACACAAGAGCTGAACCACTGAAAAATATAGAAATAGCAGGTGAATCAGACTGCCAGCATTAAAGCATCTCAGGTGGATCTGGATTTGCAACATAACGCTGAATTATTTTTGGGTTGGTGAGCCCATGATACTTCAGGGCATCAGGCAAGAGATACAGCCGGTATGTGGGCTCGTGGCTGAGAGGTGAACTTAGCCACAGACACTATTGCACAGGGTACTCACAAATGTAAAACACATCCTGCAATTAATCAAGTCAAGGTAAAGCCCCTCTTGTATGGAGAATGATGGCTGAAATGTAAATACAGGGATGCCTTGCAGCATCTATGCACCAAAACCAAGCAGTGCAATGGACTGTTAAAAACTACATGAGAGCAGTAGGAGCGGGTATCTTCAAATTCTGTGATACACATTGAGTAAAAGGTGCTGGACTAGTCAACTCTTAGGGATTGGTCAGCAAGCCAGCCAGTATATAAAACTTTTATATACTGCAGTGAGGGACAAAGTTCCTATAGTGCACTTAGAAAATATTCTGAGAAAGCCACTCTGACTCAGGCAGAGGCAAATCCATTTGTGGAACCACTTTTACGCAAAGACACAGATGGACTTAATGGGTAGTGTAGAGGAATAAGAAAATCCATTGTGTATCCCAAAGGGATTTGATTTTTGATCAGAATAGCAAACTAATTACATTGTATTCTGTTAATTACTATAAAATATTATCTATTATCACCTCTGTTGGAGCTACAAGCATCCTTTTCCACCACTACAGATGTGAGGATCTGAGCTCACCTCACTTTTGGCCAACATATCAAGAATATTACTGTAAAAATCATCCAGATTAATGAAGGTTGAACTTTGGTAAAACTGGACTAGCACAGTGGTGGTGGAATCAGAACTGGCTTCTTCATGCAATATTCTAGCACCATACACAATTTATCTTGAAAGACTGCTAAGGCAGTTGGAGCCCAAAGTCACTCGATGGAAGGAGCTCAGTGGACATTTTATAGGGCTGACCCATGGACCTAGAGAGTGCATTTTCTTTGTAGTAGCTGGTACTGCTACTGTGCTTTGGGATTAATATGAGAATAGTGTTGATAATGCACTGATCTTTTATTTGTTGCTAATTAATGCTTGCCATAAATCAAGGACTTTTCAGCATCCTGTGCTCTGCCTGTAAGCAGACACACAAGAAGCTGGGCAGCAGCTTGGCCAAGGAAGCTGACATGACCTGGACAAAGAGATATTTCATACCACAGGACATTATGCCTGGTACATAAACTGGGGAGGAGTTGCCCAGGAGGAGCTAATCACTGCTGAGGGATAGGCTGGGCAACAGTCAGCAGGTGGTGAGACCTTGTATTGTCTATCACTTGTTTGCCTGGGGTTTTGTTCCTCTCTCTTTGCTATCTGCCTTTCCAATATTGCTAGTAATGCATGTTAATTTATTTCAGTTCCTAACCTGTTCTTTTCTCAGCCCACAGTCTTATATTTTTCTGCTCCCCATGGTACTGAAGTGAAATAACAGCTGTGTGGCATTTAGTTGTCAGAGTTAAAACATGAGGTCAGTCATAACCAGGCAATCTTGTATAGGCCTGTCCAGTAACAAAAAATTATCCAGTGAAATATTTAAAATATGTCTGTAAACCATCAATTAATATTCCTGTTGTAGCCTAACTGAAGAACAGAAACCAAATGGTTTAAGAATTATATTTTTCATATATTTTTGAAATGTTTGGGTTCGTGTTGCCATATTAAAAAAGAAAGTGAAAAAAATTCAAAACTTCTTAAGGCTTTCCAAAGATTTTTTCATGCTTTCCCCTCTTGAATTCTTACATAAAGGAGGCTAAAGAAGAATTAGCAGTCCACTAAAGTACTCGGTATCAATGAAATAAGTCATGATGGATTCACTCCCTATAGATGCTGCAGAAGCTGGCAAAAAGACCAGTAAAAAAGAACATTTCTATACCGTTCTGGGAGTTTATTTTTCTTTGCTGAACTAAGAGAAACCCCAGTGTCATTTCAGGCTAAGACAGAAGAAATTACATAAATTAAAACAGCTATTCTAGTCTACCAGACTAGACATCATACTATATCATATTATTGACATCATAAACATGCAAGAAAGACGGATTTAGACAGATTTAGCAGAAAGTACAGAAATGCAATCACCCCTCCATTGCTATTAGCACCACTTCAAGAAAGCAAATTGTTTTGTCCAGATAAAGAAGTCATCATACTTAAATCCAGGCAGCAACCAGGAGCAACTAGTCAGACTCTGGATAGCAGCAGGATTCCTCTCAAAGTACTGCACAGGTTATTTCAACTTCACCTATTAATGGCATTATCCTACTTTTATTCCTTTACTAATAACAAATATAGCAATTTTTCATTTATATATTTCTATGGTAACTAATCCAAGGAAAGACACAATAAGCACACTTGCAATATTCAGTATGCGTATTCTGACGTCTAGTGTGCTGTACAGTGTATGCATTCCTCCAGCGTGGGCATCTATATTTCATTAATAAGGCTACTTGCATACACACCTATGAAAAAGATAAATGAAATAAACACAAAAATTACTTCTACAAATATGCTAGCTGCCATAAGTAAAATTCCATTATCACAGCATATGTATTGTCCTTAATTTATGTTTTGCTTTTTTTATGAATACCTGCTGTTCAAGAACACTGTGATACCATTCAGCATTTGATAACTCTGCTCTTCCTATTTTTTTTTATTTTACTTGACCCAACTAAACTAAACTAAAGAAGCTTTCAATTTGCAAAAAAACAAAGGAAACAAAAACACCACCAACAAAAAAAAACAACAAAAAAATCAAGTTTCCCATTATTTTTTTTTGCTCCAGAGAAAATATGTAGCATATTTCCACTACTGGAGGAACTTGTATAAAACCTGTTATTATTTCATACAGTATAGGTAGATTCATATAGATTCAAGTTCAATGTTCAAGAAAGAAAAATTTAAGTGGGTAGCACAATATGTTCCAAATAGGACCTGGATTCATCTTCCTAGACGGCAATCATACTTCCAAAAGTGTTGCTATCTTCCAGTTTCTTTGTTTGAAGAGTAGAAGCCACATTATCTTCTCACCATAGTTATGAGTTGTCCACAAAACACAACATGTAAGTTGTACAGTAGATACTTAATCTACAACAGTCAGTTCAGCTCAGTTTATACACTTATGTTCATTTGAAGGCAACAGTGAAGCTTCACCTTGACTGGATTCATGCTAGGAAACTGGAGCTGAAAGTCTCTGTATCCAATAATCTTCCAAGAACATCAAGTGTCATTAGACTTGTCTTAACAATTTCTAGTCACATAGAATGTGCTAGTAAAAAAAAATAAATTGGCAAACTTATCTGTGAAAACTATCTTTTCTAGTGGTGATAAGGAAGAGAAACTTTATTCCCTCATCTCCTCACTCTGTTCCAGGTATTAAGGGCTATACTGAACTGGTTTTCAGCACTTGACAGAAAAGCTTAAGTTCTTCAGGCTTCATCAAGCATGAAAACAGCATTCCAAGTGCAAGACTTGCCATTTTGTGCTACTATTGAATAACATAATATAATCTTAAAATCTCTGCAAGATGCTACATACAAATAGTTTGGGAGCTAAAAATTATTGAAATGCAACTTTATTTAAAGAAAATTGCTGCCATAATTCAATTTTATATGATTGAAAAATTATTGTACTTTTTATACAGGCATACATTGACAATAATTTCTTATTTTATCCTTGAGAGTTCAGTATACACAAATAATACACACACACACCTCATAGTCCATTAAATGCTGTAACTATCTTTCTGTCATTCCTATCAAAACCTCCTAGGACAAGGATTGACATTATTCAAGGTAGATTCAGCCCTATATATAAATAATGCAACACCTGAGGAGCCAGGATGTGTCTTAGAAGGGACCTCCAGGAAGAATTCAGCTGCATTGGAAGAATTTATCCTGGGATATTTTTGGGTCCACAGAATGGCTGTCTGCCTTTCCCTTCTTGCTCTTTGCTTTGACAGGATCAATGGATCCACATGTAGCTTTAATTCAAACAGACTATTAGATCAAAACATTTTTGAAAACATATGCTGCATGCAACATTCTCTTCTAATATGGGGTTGGTTTTCTTACTCTGAGAACACAGTGGTAACCTTCCTATAACAAAATTCTGGTTTTCATTATAAGCACTTCTATCTGAAGTCCATTCAGCCCTGTTTCCTGGGTACTATCCCCCATATTAAGACCTAGCTGCATTTCCCCCTACTCAGTGCTGAGGCAGTGTGACCTGAAATAGCAGCTAAGATACTTTAGGAATTTACCATGATCTACTCACCTCCTCTTTGTGCCAGCAGCACTTCACCTTTCAGGTGCTGTCCCAAGCAGTACCTACTACCACTTACAGGATGGGACAGGGCAGGAATTATCACAGGCCTTAAGAGAAAAGAGATTTACTCTAGTACAGCTTCCGATACAAAGTTCCGCTTGGTGACTTCAGGCCATCTGAAGGGGACTAAAGGGTGAGACACACACACACCCCATAGCCTCCTACCCATAGTCCCTAAATCACGGTTTTCTTAAACAAACAAATAGTTAAGGTCACACTTGTGATCCCTATTAAAAAAAAAAATAAAATGGGAGAGTACTTCTAAAGGTTATCTATTATGACATCCTTATCCCATCACAGCTTCAAAGCTAGGTCTGGTTGCTCAGGTGGAATTTGGGCACACCCTCTTTTTGGATATCCTCCAGACTCTATGCACAGCTCTTGCAAGTGGTGGACCACCCCCACCCCAGGAAGAATTTCTCTCTTTTGCCCAATAAGTTATCCCTTGGTGGAATTTATTATTGCTGCTTTTTGATGTTCCACTGGGCATCTCTGGGGAGAAATAGTCTACCTCCCCTCTACAATCCCCCTCTTGAATGTGGTAGTCTGATGTGTGTTTGCCCCATGCCTGAGCCTTGTCTTCTCTATACCAATCCAGCCCATCTACCTCAGCCTCCCCTTTGACTGTCATTTGCTCCAGCTCCTGGCCATGCCAGTGGTCTTTCCTCTGCTGGACTCTATTTTTCTTTATTCCTCTTGCACTGGGTAGGCTTAAAGCTGAAAATTCAGAAATTATATTAATTATATATATTATAGATATATTATATTCATGAACATAATTTCCTATTCTTACCATACATTTATTCTAATGTCATAACAAAACACATGGTCGCAATGTTAAAAGCTTTCTTTAGAGTAACAGCAAATTAGCAAAAGCAGCAGCAGTGGCTACAAGCACTGAAGCACTCTGATCCCAGTAACAGATACAAGAAACCAAATTGTAGGGACCCTGACTTATTATATTGTGCTGAACCTAACTCAAAGTATTATGTCATCCTGGGCAGTAACTTTGAATTGCAATAGGCAAACAATACTGTGGTGAGTTTAACACTATTAACTTCTTTCCACCTGTGCTTAAAGAAGCCAGTGCCTATGCCCTACATAAATGGTCATAGAAATGACAAAAATATGAAAATGAAGATTGATAATCAGTTAGATATTAAATAAAAAATAAAATACCAGCATGTAAGTAAAGAATTATAAAAGTATTTTTGAAAAAGAAATCCCAAGAGCAATTATATTCAGGTCAAATTAAAACTAACGTTTTAAGAAATAAAACCTTACACATTCTTTAAAAAATGAATTTTAGACTGCAGTCCATTAAATACAAAATTTCACTGCAATATGTGTTTGTAAAGGGGTTTACTGCTTTTATTTGGCTTTACATTTCTTAACATATCATATAAACAATTTCAGGGTAAGTGTGGCACTTAGTGCTGTGGTCTAGTTGACAAGGTAGTGAATGGCCAAAAGTTGGACTTGAGACTTAGAGGTCTTTTCCAACCTAAATGATTCCATTTGATTCTGAGAAAAGGGTCCTCAAACTCTGGAACCTAATCATAAAAACCATAATTCTTGTACACATTGTGTATCCATTCCTTTTCCTATTTGCTACTCTTATTCATTGTGTTATGCTAAATCACAAACTCTCCAAAACAGTGCTTGCCTGGTTACAGTTATTCTGCTACGTAAGTAGTGCATATATCAGATTAAGTACAGAATACTTAATACATACTTACACAGAATAGTGGTTAATTGTACTATGAATATTTTTGCATGCTAAGCCTGTATTGGTTTGTTTGCTTTTAAAGATTTCTTGTCTAACAGTACTATCAAACACTAATAATGGCATGGAAGAAAATCACTAGGTGTGGAAATTACCACATTTGGCTCAACCACCCACTGTGTCAATGTGTACGGAAAATCACTAAAAAGTGCCACAGCGCAAACTGCTGATCATTGGCTGAGTTGAAACCAGTAGCGATAAAGGATAAATGCCAGATCCTGACCTCCAAAGAAAGAGAACTCTAAAGTTGTAGAAAATCACATTGACATAAAACTGGAGAGTATAGAATCTGTTTCACTGAGTTTAGGCAATGATTTGATAAAGGAACAAAATAAACTTAATGTTCACAATCAAACATGTATGTATTAAGAATTGTCCACAGTAGCTACACCTTTCTACTGTCATGTGTAAGGTGAAAAACTGGAGGTTGAACACAGCCTTTTCAAAGATCATTAGGATGTACAACATAAAGGAAAATATGACCCTGGGTTGCAAATTGTGCTGAATTAGGATACAGATAAACCATGTGTAAGACATGGTAAGCTACAGTTTGATTTATTGCACATTTTTCCTTTTTTTAGCCTTTATTCTAAAACTGAATACAGTCCTGAAATAGATGCTGCAGCCAGAACAATAGTACTGCTGTGCAAAGCACTGCAGTGATCCAATGAATATCAGATGCTCCTGTCAAGCAGGAAATGTGCAGTTAGAGGACCAACTGCCACGCTGCCCTTTTTGTTCTTCCTAGAAAATGAGAAGGAAGAGCTTCATGATTGCCATAACATATCTTGGAACAGAGCTGCTAATGACAATCTGAGGGGAAAAAAAATAGAAAAACAAACATGAAAAAGAGTATGCCTGACATTTATGAAAAATGAATTATTAAAAGGAAGCAAAATAATTACAATATAATGGCATAATGGACTGCATTTTTATGTCTGTTTATAGAAAACAAAGTTTTCTTTGTTGACTTTGTTCACCCATAAACTCTTGACCTGTGCATTTCTCCTCCTGAGAGACAGCTTCAAGTAATCCCAGTTCGAGCATGGAGAGCCATTCGAGCATCTCTGCTTTACCTGTCACTTCCAAATACTTTGTAGCCGTCTATCACAAGACTCCAATCACAGAATTCGCCCCACTGAGTTCCTGTGGGAGTAATCAGCTCATGGTTTTTAACCTGAGCAGAATCTTGCAGCTCCTCCTGTTTGTTTCCCAAGCTGCATGCTGCTCGGCATAAACACATTTAGCTGGTATATTGGCCCCATGCCCTCTTTAGAGGAACTTACCCTAATTCCCTCCAGGGAGTTCACACGGGCTTCCCTGTTGCTTCCTAACTCCTCAATAGCCTTTTGCTCTTCTCGAGTCCTTCTTTTTCCGTATGAAATCTAGTTTAACTCTCTGTCCAGGCAGTTTATTGCCCAGGACATTCTTGCTCACACTTCATCACTTAAGCTCTATCTGCTGTAAACAATTTCTCAAAGGTGTGCAAAGATCACAAAGATTAAGAGACTCATGCTCAAAGCACAACACCAGCTATTAAGACAGCCATTCACCTGCTCAATCCTTCTCCTTTTCCTCAAATCCCCTTCTCTGTCTGGGACAGTAGAGGAGGACAATAGACAAGAGACTGTTCCAAGGGACTTAAAAGTCTCTTGATGCTTTTGGATAACTTCATTCCAGCAGTATTCAATACTGCTTAGAAAAAAGGGAATGAGTCAGCAGGCTCAGCAGCCTTTCTGTTACACCATGGATGCAACCTCTTGGCAGGCAGGCAGCAAACCGCTAGAGATACTGTCAGGGTGACGAATGGCCACTTCCTGCTGTGTGCCTCTCAGCAAGGAGTCCCCAGCTGCTCACACCTTATATATGTTTCTGGTTCTGTGGGCAGGTGGTTGGACAAATTTACACAGCTGGCCTTTCCTGGGTCTCACTCTCTCCTCATTCTCCAGACTCAGGGGAAAAAAGATTCCCACTCAGTTAGCCAGGATTTACATTAATGCTTTTTTTGGCTAAATTCTAGTATTATTTACCACATCAGAGGTAAATCTTATCTCAAAAAATGAACAGTTTATGACTTAGATAAATCATTTACCCACTTGAAATCAATAACTAAAAATTAAGACTAGTAAGATAATTAATAAACTCCCAATTCTCTGCACTGAGAAACAAATCCAAGATCCAGAACTCAAATATGTTGCCATACAGAACACATTATTTAATATACTCCCATTGAGGCCAATGGAAAGAGTTCCATCTCCTTCCAACCTAGTCAGAATTTTAACCTAATACTCATAACCAATTATCTTTGTAAAATAGAAATTAACTAAACACACCTAATACTTTGAAGACAGAAGGCCAAAGAGAAGAGAAACAAATTCCCAGCAGTTGGAAATTCCTTATTCCCCATATTTTTTTTCAGGAAGAACAGCACACGTGAGATTTGACTAGCAAGTCCTTTTAAAACCTTGCTACAGTGGTTTATATGAGGGATATGTTCATGCAGGGCAAGTGGGGGAAGGAGGGAAATGACATACAGAGTCAGTGCCTGTGAGTACTTTAGGAATTGTTTTTAAAAGAATTTTGGTTTATAGCCATGCACTGCAGTACAAGTTATTATAGGTATTGGATCTTCCAATATTAGGAATAAGATGTGGCTTCTCTGCATGAGACATATAACAATCACAAAAGGATTTCCCAAACAAAAAGGTATGACAAACAATCTATATTGTTAATATTGCCTAATATTAATGATTTAATCTTGCAAAGCAATTCTATTTGGTTCTATCTACACTGATTTAAAGGAATAATTTATAAATCTGGGGGAGTTTCACTATTCCATGCTAGGGGGATTTACAGTGCAGAAGATTCCAGACACAGACTTCTGCCCACTGAAAGCACTTTAGTAAGGAATTTAATTTGCTATTTTATTTAATGATATTCAAGACAGATAGTTCTACTTCATGAGGAAGATATCTATTTCCAGTGAGCATGTCTTTTAAATAGTCTATAACATGATCTTGTTGCTTAGTATCCTTACCACTTCTTTATTCAAAGCAGGTTTTATATCCTTAGCACCCTGTGGAAAAAGCATATTGTATTTACAATTCTAAACCTGATTTGACAAAACAATTCTCTACGGATGAATTCTTTATACAAACTTTATTTTAGGAATTAACATTTAATGGTAAACGAAGGTGTCTATTCATACCAGCAGGAGTGTGCCAAGTGATAGGAACCTGGTGGTCCTATCCATATATAGCAAAATATGGAGCTATAGTTATAATAACAAAATTTAAATCTCAAGTTTATTTTTAAAGAATAATTAAATAAACTTCTGCTAATACAGATTGTGTTGTTCTTATTTACAAGCAGCTCTTTTTGCATTACTCTAATCAAATTATACGCCTCAGAAAATCTATCTTGGTGAAAAGTCCCTAGTGTTGTCTTGATTAACTGTAAAAATAATTTAAAAAATAAATCTATAAATCAGGAGCCAGGAGTTTAATTAGGCAAAGGGACAGAGACATTACAGAGACATTCAGAGCAAGGCTATATACAAGGCCCTTGAAGGCATGCATTGAAATACCTTCTCTCCAGAATATTCAGAATTATCTACTGAAGTTGCTAGGGGGAAGTATCTGAAAGAGTTTTAAACCTGAACTAAAGTTCTTGTTTTAAAAAATAAACAGAAATTGAATGAAAGAAATGTTTTTGCAGGACACCATCGTCATGCAAATTGTACAGGTTACATTCTTAATGTAGTATTGGTTTTGAGAAAATAATTTATTTATTTGACTTCTAACTCTACACTCACACAGAATTTCATAAGTCTATCAGTTTTGAGCACAGACAGCCCTTCTGCATTACTGAACTCTGTAAACTGGGGACTTGATTTTTAAATATTCATCTACATTTATTCCTTGATTTGCCAGACTGCAAGAAATAAAAAAAAAATAAAACTAAATGTAAGTTAATAGTGGTTTCTTCATACGTAGTCAAAACCAGTAAAAGTCAGTGAACTGGATCATCTTTGACAATATATTTTGTATATAAAGTAAATATAAAAACTGTAGGGAGGAACCATCAAATGAAGACAGTGGGAATAAGGTTCAAAGCAGACAAAGGAACAGAAGTCTCCATACATTTGGCTGAACCCCGTAATGCTATTGCAGATTGTAAATGTTTATGTATGCTCAAGGAGAGACACAGAAAATCTACCCACACAAGGATAATGCAGTGAAGCTTCCTAACAAAAGTTTAGGAGCTATGATATTGGCTAAATGACCCTATATTATCTCCTCACACAACTATTCTTACATCAATGTGCTTTAAACCAATAGTTTTTGGTATTGCATGATCACAGTTGATGGTAATCTGTAGGTTCCAATTTTTCAGATCAGTTTTTCTCTTTATTAACTCTATTCAACAACAACCCATCTCCCTCCCAGAACTTATTTACACAATTGGGTATCAAAAAAAACTCTTCAGAGTTTTAAAAATCATAATTCTAAAATCTACCTCTGACAAACTCACCTCTGATTGCCAAAGACCCAAAACATCATCTCTTGCCAGCAAGTAAAGATTTGTCAAAAAACCATCAAGGCTCAGAAGGCATTACACATAATGGTTCTGACGGGCAGGAAGCCCATTCAAGAGTGCTGGACCTCATGCTGATATGAAAGCTGATCTCAGTGCTCTTGAACACTAGGGATTAATGCTACTTGTTACATTCAAAGTGCTCCTAAAATCTCCCCAAAGTGCCTCTTCCAGTGCACTTAGTGACTGTCTTCAGCATGAAACACATTTGGTACTAAACTTCTCAGTATATTTTGTTGACCATCAAAAATTGTTCTAAATGTCCTGTCTTGTAAATTGCATCAACTGACTCCAGACTGCAAATTCATCAGTGTGGAAGGGGGAGAGATAAACCCCCCATACAAAAGCAAAAATAAAATCAAAATTGAAGAACATAATTATCCATCTCAGAAAAATTTTGCTGTTTGTGTGGCTTCCTAAAAAGAAACAGACCTTGAAGTTAAAAGCTTTAACTTGAAATATTTTATCAAAAGTCAGCACCAAAAATATGAATGTACCATAACTTTTTTAAAATTTATGTGTCTGCTTTTATGAGGGATGCCATTAATAGTTACATTATTTTAGACAAAAAATCTTGAAGAACCTTGACAAATTAAGCAAGAAAACAGCACAGACAGAGGGAAAGGCAATGCTGGAGGAGCATTTGTAGCTGGAGAGAAACCACTATATTGTGCAGAGTCCATGAAAGAAATTTAATACCCATAGTAGTTATATTTATTGAGCTGGGTGTTGACATTTTGACTGAGTATAAAAAGCTATTTGAATTTCATGTTAAGATGTGAATAAACCTCCTATAATGTTATGTTGTAACTTAAAGCAATCTTAAAACTTGCTGGACCAAAAATTACTTCAAAAATGGAAAGATAACATTGGGATTGGGAGGTTGTTGATGTTAGTTTCTGGGGGAGTTGTTTGTTTGTTTGTTAGTTTGTGTTTATTTTAGTTTGTGGGGGTTTTTTTGGTTGGTTGATTGGTTGGTGGGTTTGGTTTGTGGGTTTTTGGGGAAATGGGGCTGAAGTGGGGCTTTTATGTTCATTTATATCCTGAGTGGCAGAAAAACGTTGAATAACTCAGCAGGCAGAAACATGGAAAATCTGGTGGGATAAAAACACATTAGAAAATAAGTTCCTTTTCCTAAAGAGATTTTTATGTTGTCCTGTTTTCACATGAAAGTTATGCCAAATATATCTCTTTTGAAATAGAAACCTATCTTCTAATTCTACCAAAAATATTTGAACTACCTTTGAATGCTTCACACAATGCAGTCTAAGAGCTCCATAAAATCTTTCATTGCATCATGCATTACATCATTTCAGAACAAACACTACTGAAAAGAGTTTATCATATAAAACCAAACACAAATCCCAGCAGAGGAAGTAATCAAGTATTAGGAGTTACCTCCAGATTTCCAAAAGTAAATCACCAAATTTCACTAAAAGCAGGAGTTAATATCCTAAAAGCCAGAGCATGTACATTTATGTTCACCCCTCTCATAATCTAAATTCTTATTTTTACATTTATTAGATTAAGAAGGTTAATTTTTTCAGAGTGAAGACACAAGGTTACATTGTTTTTCTAGTTTCATGAGGCTTCCTTGCCTAAGACTTGAGTGTATTAGAACAGCTATACAGACTTATATAAAAGCAAACATATTTGGCTGCTACATTTTTCTCTACATTTACAATCTGAATCTACAGATTTTGCTGAAAAACTAAGTGTTCAAGTAGGCAAAAAGAAGTCTGATACTGTCTTAATATCACTTATTTTCCTCTTCCTCCTGTCTTTATATCACTTATTTTCCTCCTCTTTCCTCCACTCGCAGTAGCTTCTCTATCACTTGAAAATAAAGGCCCAAGTGGAAAGAATCTAAGTCTCAGAAAGAGGATAGCAAAGACAGGTTAACACAGACATCAGGATCAAGTTGTGGATACTCATTGTCAAAATGATTAACTGTAACTTCAGTCTGGAAGCAAGGTCTTTTACCTATTCAGCAGAGAAAGGAGCACACCCCAATTTTAGATACTCTGAATTTCCCTGGAGGCCTCGCAGTCAGAGGAAAACACAGCTTCCAATCTGGGACCTGAGCAGAGCACATCTGGTATGACTGACAATGACCCTTCTCCTATCCCAGAAGTGACAGTATTCCAAGAATCTTTTTTGATACCCAGAAGTTCTTTTCATCTAGAAGCCATAAGAAAAATTCTATCGTTTAGAAAATTTACTTCAACAGAAATTGTAACTAGCTTGTCAGACTGACAAATGAAACTTTATTAAGAAGCCCATCACCTTCATATTCTGTAAAGCTGGAAGGCCTAACTATCCATCCATTGACCACAAACTATAAAATGTTCCTTATTTAATCTTAAAATTTAAAAATTGTTAAAAATTGCAGCTAAAAATTCTATTATTCTTATTCTATCATCAAATTAAGAATTCACTGCAGCCATATAACTCCTTTCACAAAACAACGAATACTTGTTCCAAGTCACCTAGTTAAAAGTCAGCTTTGAAATCTCACTTTCCTGATGTCTTATACCTAAATATCTAAATTTCTTTACAGCCACTCCATTATTTTTATTTTTTGTGTTTATATTTCCTTCATTTCAAGCAAGATCTTATTTCTTCCTGGCTCACAGACTTTATTTATGCATTTCTATAGATTCAGCTGCATGACATCATATTATTAGTCCACATCATATTCCTCCCAATATGGACAAAACTTTCACTAACTCAATTAATGAGAAATGTATCATATATTCCAGTTGGATGGTTTTCCATTATACAATACAACAGTATTCACTTCAGTAGTAGAAAGAGCTCACCTTATGCATTCTAGAATCCCATTTTTCACAGGAGCCTCATGTTGTAAACACATAGTCAATCTGTACTCTGCTAAGAGACCGAGGTCTGTCTTATCTTCTGTGCTTTGGAGTTAGTAAGGCTTCAACTCATAGCAGAAATAGTTGTAATTATGTCCCCTATGTGCATGACTTTTCCTTCAAGTAATTACATTTCTTTATATTTCAGCTAGACCAATAAGCCAGTAACACCTTCACAGGAGATAGTCAAAGACTTCCATTTATAGATGATGCCTCATGACTTGAAATCAATCAAGTTGACCAAGCCACAAAGGAAATCTTTGTGTAACCTCCCACAAACATTGTTGATATTACTTCAATAAAACCAGATGCCTGTCCTTTAGATAATTCTTTGTCCAGCCTTCACTTCTTAAACTGATCATTGCCTTCTCCACACTAACTAATCAGCACATTTGGAATGTCATATAAAATGTTCCAATAAAGTCTGACTAAATTAAAGTTGTTGCATTTTCTTATCTAGAAAATGAAATAAAATACTTATCTTAAAATATGCTGTTGCAAAAGAGTGATGCATTTTAAAATTATTCTGGTTTAAAACTCATACATTTTAAAATTATACTTTAAAGCATGCTCAATGAACTTTTGGATACCATAGTGTCCCCACCCTAAATGACAGTAAACAAGTAATAACCTTTTTAAAGCCATAATTCATATGGGAAAATACTTCAGGCACAGAAAGCAAAAATATCTTTTTTTAAAAATACATTAATTTTGGGCAGAATGATTTCTCAGACATGACAAGAAGGAAGAACATGATAAGAAATTAGAGGTATGATTTTGCATTTTTATACACTTCAAACTAGATTAAATTATTCTGTAGGGTCTTTATTCTAAAAGAATATATTGGTTCAAAATTTGAAATATTTTTATGGGAGATTTTTCTACTGAACAATATTCTGCTTTATTTAAAATTTTCTGATTCAGCTGAAATAAAATTTTCTTGGAAGAAAATCATTAATGCAAGTACATTTTTCTGATTCAGACGTTTTATGACCTAAAAAAAAATTTAGATCCAAATTACTTTAAAATGTTTATGTACTCTTTTTCACTGCCTTTCATATGGGTTCCAGTAGATCACAGCACTCATTACATGCTACTACTAAAATTTCTCAATTTGAACATGTTTGTATGCATGGTTAACTTGAAAATTCCTAGGTTTTTCCAATGCTAGGAAATCATAGCTATAGCTCCTTAGGATTTTTACCTCAAGTTAGTAATGAATACATTCCTCACAAATTCCACTTAGACATTACTTTGCAGGAAGTTCTATGTTATCTATATTATTTGATAATGGTACATCTCTAGAACAGTCAGTTTCTTCTCTGATATGGATAAATTGTGTTTGAAATATAATTAGCTTCCAAGTTACAGCACAAATTTACCAACAACAATATATATAATATCACAGATATTTAGTTTCCATTTTTATGACTCATAAGAAGTATTCCAAATGCTTTGTTAAGCTCTTGATTTTGTTTTAGAGAAGGCAGTCCAAGAGAACCAATTATGCTACCCCACAAATTTCAAGTAGTCAGGTTTTAAACCAAGGCTTAGATTTCAGGTGCATAAAAAGGCCACAGCTATTTGACAACTGTGAGAGAGATAATTAAATTCCACTGGCTAGGCTGAGCATTATACTGAGTTAGAGATTAATACACAATTTTTATTGGAGAATGGCCACTTCTCCAAAGTGATCTTTCGATTGAAAAGTGTTTCAGTGGACTTTTAAATTCAGAGTGTGATCATACTAATGGATTTCCGAGAGACTTCTTTAGACCTATATAGAGTCACATTTATGAGAAGAAAGAGTAAGACTCAAGAGTTAACTAATGCATGTTTATATTAAATTATGCTGTTTCATAGCAGTATTTGTTTAACAAAATTTTTACAGCCAAATTATATAATGGACCGCAACACATGCAGTGCACACAGCAGGCTTAAATGCATGCTGCTTGATGCAAGATTTAACATCAGTGAATAAATTGTCAGAATCAAACTACAAATTAAACTACTCTCTGTAGTAACCTTTTTCAAACTGCATGAGGTTCAAGAGTTACAGACTGTCCATTTCTTATACAAGCAATAACATCCTCGTACTTTTCATCCTAGTAGTGAAAGATTGATAGTTCCATCTACTCAGTAGAGCTTAAGGTATACAAAAATCTAACTGTTGCTGCCGTTTCTCAGACCACTATAAATGTACAACTCTACTGATGAATAGTATTTTCTATCACTTCTAAATTTCACATTAACTATATAATGAAACAAAGGTAAATGTCAATAGCTTTCATCTGCATGACAGTTGAAATTCACACACTGTGTCAACATAAGGCCTTGATTATTTTCGGACTGCATTACCTGTCACATTTAATAACAGCTGGTCAAGCAGGAAGAGCTGCAAAGTGATGAATTTGGCACTTCCATATCAGCAATTTTTCCTAAGGTCTAAGTAAGTGTAGGACACAAAGGAGGCCTGCTCCAAAATCAAGTGTCCAAATGGCTTCCACAATAGATTCCTTTCTGCAAATATTAAAAATTGAAAAATGAGAAAACTGCTCTGAAGAGAACAGAATTGGGGCCTTAACATTGCAGCTATCATCCTAGATTCTTCCTCTGTTTAAAAAGTAAGAAATAAAAAATAAAATTAAACTTGAGTTATGGCATCATAACCACCTATTTTGCATATCTTTTAACTTAATATCCCTTAGTTTCCAAGCAGTAAAGAGATTTTACAACAAATTTACTGCTTGAGCTCTGAGCCTCCTGGAGCATGGGTGATCACAGAGCAGCACATTCCTGGCCCTACATACAGTGCTGTACAGACATAAAAGGTGGCTGTAACTCAAAATGTGGGCAGGAAGAGAATGTTCCTAAGAATGTTATTTTCACCTGAGAATCTAGCAATTAACAGGTAACATACAATTTCTCACAGACAACAAATAAATAACTAAATGTGCTTAAAAATATAATCTATTTTACATCCATTGTAGCCATTTCATACAATAGCATTACAAATTTATTTTTGTAGAGATTCACTATTTTCAAAAAAAAATTATAAAAATTCCCAAGTACTGTGGGGAGAAAAAGAGGAGGAAGAGGAGGAGGTTGATGGATTACGATTTGGATAGGTGTGAGAGACAAAAATGTACAAAACCTGGACAAAATTATTAGTGCCATATTGCAGAGCTCAAGGTAGACAACTTACGTATCTCTGTCCATACAAGCACTCCATATTTTGACAAATTTTCACCTGCTCTGAAACTGGCACTATAAAAACTTAGTCATGTAACTAAAAATATTGTCCTACAAAATTTAAGACTTGTCTAGCAATAGTATGCAAGCTTTCAAAAACTGATCTCTTAGAAAATCTTATGTATCCATTTATGTACAGTTCAAAATGTTGAGGCACAGTTCTTTAAAAACATTACACAGCAAGAAGAATCATTCCATGTTTTTACTCCAGGAGAGGAATGACAACAAATAGCCATAACTCCAGAAGTCCTGAGCTTATAAAGGAACTTTTTATTATTTATATTTTAATTTGCATATATTTAGACTGTTTGTTTCATATTTATGTTCCAGTAAGAAATCCTGACTTTCAAACATTTTTCCCCACTCTTCTGCTTATCAAATGCTAAGTAATGTATTCTGCCTTCTCTGTCTTCACTGAAGACACAGATTCCTATTTCTGTTCTGTACTTTGGAAAACTTGCACTCTTCAGTGCTTCATGAATAGAGAGAAATACCGTTTCTTGCTTGAGCCTTTCCTTGCTCCCATTTATTAAGCCAGCCTGCAAATTAAAGTCTTTCCTGCACAATCATCCTATTGGGCAGTCTTTCCTGCACAATCATCCTATTCCAACCAAAGAATAGGCAAGTACATCTACGACTGCTGCTCTGGTGTCCATAATAATTTCAGTTTATCACACCTCTAAAGAAAGCATGCTTACAGTGTTATTTCTGAGTTCCCTGGTGATGCTATTAATGAAGTTTACCACCCATAAAATAGATTATTACACTGGAAATAGATTTTGATTTTAATAATATTAGATATCTGTGATAGACTGCTGTAAGGGAAGAACACCAAGACAGCATTTGGAAGAGATTTGTGTAAGCAAGTTTTATTACATATAATTCTAATACATAAACCTTTCACCTTCACACCAACAAAGGTAAATTATGCAATTCCTTCCCCTGAAAATCCCCACTCTGAAAACATTTCTGTAACACTAGTGTTTATTTCAAAGCTCCAGAAGGATCTCCTTGGGGTGGGGGGCCCAAGGGTTGTCATGGACAGAAAAAGGCAGAATGGTGCCCTAATGTTTGAGGCAGCTGCTGGCATTTTTGACTCACAGCTTGAAGTACACACCATTGTATTGGAAATATGAGTGTCTTAGCAAATTGTTGTTCACCACAGGATAATTCAAGAGTTGCTATACTGTTATCCCGGAATTCTTTTCCCTGGTTCTCATTCCTGGAAGGAGAGAGTATTGAACACTGAAACAACCACAGCAACTTCTGTAGCTGTTATTTCTCTAGGTTCTTCAGACTGAAAAAGATCCAAAGACTGTGATGCAAATTCTCCATAAAGCAACAGTTCTCTTTTTTTTCATCAATTTTCCTCAAACTAAACTCATGTGAAACTCCACTTGCAGTGTGGCCTTCAACTCTGGGGTCCTCAGTATAGGAAGGTCAATCTGGAGTCAATCCAGAGGAGGACCACCAAGATGATTAAGGGGTGGAGCCCTTCCATACAAGGAGTGTCTAAGAGAATTGGGATCGTTTGGATTGGAAAATAGAAAGCTTTGGAACAATTTTACTGTAGCCTTACAGTACCTGAAGGGAGACTAGAAGGAAGACAGAGGGGTTTTTTACAAAGCCATTGAAAGGGCAAAGGGCTAGGTTTTAACCTGAAAGATGGTAGATTTAGAGCAGATATTAGAAAGAATTTTTTTACTGTGAGGCTGATTAGGAACTAGAACACAGTGCCCAGAAAAAGCTGTGGATGCCCCATCCACAGGTCAAGGCCAGACTGAACGAGGTTTTGACTTCTGGTCTAGTGACAGGTATTCTGGCCCATGGCAGGAGGCTGGAACTAAATAATACTTAAGGTCCTTTCCAATCCAAACAATTCTATGAAAATATTGTCAGTGTGTCATTAACAAATCTGTGATCCCTGACAGTTTTACTTATGTCTCTGCTTCCACACCATGATTTTAAAATTTAACTTCCACCATTATCCTTTTCTTATTGAAGAAAAGAAGAGGTTGGTAGCTTCATAAATGCTGTAGCATTTAAACATGGTTGTCTGTTCTGTATCTTCTTCTAGTAACTGCATGTTGTCCCACCACTCATTCTTTAACTGAGACTGCTCTTGACTGAAAGCCAGCATGCAGGATCTCATTATAGGTAAAACATAATGAAAAGCTAAAAAAAAAAAAACTATGCTAAGTGTGAAAGGAACTCCATCCTTATATCCTAAGGTATCACATACCACAAAGTACTTACCAGAGCCATGGCAAAGGTAATAAATTCATTTTAGACATATTTTAAATTGCACTCTACCAAGCTCTGAGGATTCTTTTGCAAAGCTTCAAGGAATATTGGTAAGTCAATAGCTGCTTTTCTTGACGGAATAGTTTTGCTCTATGGGAAAGAATATCATTCAGCTCTGTGAAAGTAGTGCTTTAGTCTACTTAATCATATGATACTTAACTGCACTATTTTTTATATTTATTTTTTTTGTATTTTTCTTAGTGATGTGGTGATGCATGAATTCCATCATATTAATTCTTTCAGTTTATGCACCACAGCAAGCCTGCAATGTTTTGATAGACAGAATAATATTACCTCCCAAACTCACCACTTTTACTGTGTTTTTTCTATTACATCTCTATTCATTGATTCAACCCTAGAACAATATAGTGGAATTATTTTTAGTTACTTTATGTTTACCATTAAGAGGGATTATTTATGGAGAAACATAGCCAGAAGGTTAAAGTTTAAAATGAAATCACAAAGAGAAACTAGAAGAGTAGAAGGAATTGTTATGCATTGAGGAACAGAAAAAGAACATGAGTAACTAAAAAAAAAGAGACCTAGTACTTGTGAACACTGGGGGGAAGAAGGGAAAGGCATGATTAGGGTATAAACATCCAATATATTTATTTCCTAATTTGCATCCCCTTTTATCTTGATTACTCTGATAAGTGATGAAGTCCGTTGGGCAGCAACATAACAATTTAAGACATTATGGTCAGCACAAGCTAATTAATTAGTATATATTTAATTCTAATTAGACAATTTTAGAGGAAAAAGAAAAAGTCATTTTTTCTTCCCTGTTTCTATATGCAGACAATTTTCTACAAATATAAAATTCTATAGTTGAAGAACACAAGTGAAGGCTTGAGGCTTACCCAGCCACAACCGAACACCCAGCGTGCAACTGAAACAATCAAAACACAGCTTTCCCAAGGAATTATGCAAGCCATGCTTCATTCACTGTGCAGCACCAGACTGATTATATTGCTATGACAATATATAAGATTTAGAGATTCCAATCTCTACTCTGCTTCTGATAACTCATACAAGAGCATAGTGGATTATTTAATGTAAAAAAAAAGCCCAGGAATTAAAGAAACAATAAGGTAAACTCTCATAAGGAAGTCAGAAAAAAGGCAGGAGTTTCCTCTCTCCAAAATAGATTTTGAGAAGACTGTAGGCAGCTCTTAAGAATTCCACATTATTAGCTATTGGAAAGCAATGTTGCAAGACAACAGTGTTTAACTAAACTTGGTACTTAAAGTAATTGAAATAAATTGCAGAATCTTAATTGTTTTAATTTCTGTTCATCCACAGAGGAATCTCAAACTGCTGACTTGTATTTCAGTAGATCACATCTGTTGTCTGTTATTTTAACTACTTTAATTAAATCTTTGTACCAAAGTGCAGATGAAGAGGAAGACACAATCATGAAAATAGCAGATGCTTGTAAAATAGCAACGGTTCTGATCAGACTTCTGATGCATCCCTGATTAAGAAAATGTAAATGGTTAACTGGGACTGCTTCACTACATGTGAAGTATATGGTACTGTGCAACAAAAGAAACCAGAGCACCTTCAATATTTATGGCTTCTAGAAGAGGCTTAAAAGTTTTTAAAGTGTTCCAATTATTTCTTATCTGCTACTATCATGTAGCAGTACTACCTGTTTTATTTGATCAAGATAAAATGCAAAAAAGAATACAAAAGACTGCTATTTTATGAACTGATATTTTTCACTCTGAAGTGACCCCAAAGGCACAGGATGGAAAAAAGCCATAAGAATAATTAAATGGTAAGTGACATATCTTTGTTGGATCCTTGTTGGATCTCCTTTACATGAGTTTAGTTTTTCTAAGATGCAACTGAAGATGCAAGAAAGAAAAAAATGTTAGATAACATACAAAGAGCAATGCCAGAACCAGCCTGCAAAGCAACATGGATGAAGGTCTGGGTACAGTCATAAAACCACGCTCATTTTTGTGATCACACATCTCCTCTCACAGGTTTTTTATTAGAAAACCACACATTCTCCAACTGTTTTTTTCTTCAGTGCTTTATCTAATCTTATTTTCCAATGTAGTGTCTCATTTTTCTTTTTTAAAACAACCTTTCCCCTGTAACAAAGAAAGTTGTTTTGGTGTTTCAATAGAGGAACAGAGAAATCTTAATTTGCTTTCTCAAGAGAGGATCATTAAGTAAAAATATTTGCAGTGAGACAATTGTTTTATTTTGAAAATAGCATAGTAAAACCACTGAGACTTGGTTTTTTACTCTCTGAACTGTGACACTGAGCTGGTTCCTAATGAAGAGAATAATAAGTGAAAATTATTTCTAGAGGAATTTTCAAAAGCATCAAGAAAATATCTAGCATTTTATCACTGAAGCAAAGACACCAAGAACAAGACCAGAAGCAGATACTTTTAGTTATATAGCAATTTAATCTAAGTTTTTCCTCACTATCTGTCTAAATTTCCCTTCCCATCCTAATTCATTTGTTCTTACTTTATTACTCAGAGACTGTTGTTACTAAGCAAAATCTAGGTCTTGACATGTGTCATGTAATGCAGATATCGATCCCTGCTAAAAAAAATTAATGATAAGCAATGTCCTGTTCCAGAAACTGATGAAAGTTTTTATTAATTGACACAATTTATGAAGAACATGCAAAGAAAATCATGTAGGTAAGAGTGTCATAGCCTTTGTCTAACTTTCAAATTACATAGGTCAAAAACTGTAGTTCATTTACCTAATGGAGGAATTGGACATCATTGCCTTTAAGTATTTTCAAAAGTTCATTTATGTTTTGAAATCAATTTTATCAAGGCATGCTAATTTAAAATTATGAAGTATAACATGCATATTAAAAAAATATCCCCCAACTCAAAAAAAATTTGATTTTTTTCCAATCCTTTAGCCAAAAATATTGTGTATGTTAATTCATTTTTTAAAATCATCTTGCAATCAGTTGTAGCTTCTACTTAATTAAGATCATGTAAATTACCTTACAAAAATAAATCTGGTTTCTTTGATACCAAATTAAGTATTTTTTTGATATTGCTGCAGTGGCTTTTTAAGGGGAGCCCTAATTTTTTTTAAACTCTATTTTTATTATTATATTTTACAGCAAAATGTCCAGATGAGATGTTGCAATGTCCTAATCTGTAATATCTGGTAAAAGAGCTAACAGAATTTGGCTTATTTTGCAGATTGTAAGAGGCTATTTTCGACATTGCACCACAGCCTTCACTGCTTTCCAGATCTTAAATAGGAAAGGAAGATGGATGGTCTAATATCCTAACAGGGACCCAGAAAATGCTCCAAAAAAGCAGGTAAGACCATGAAAAAGCTGTAAGTACGTGTCAAAAGCATAGGTGAAAGCTAACAGCAAGGAACCCAAAGCAAGAAAAAAATCTTGGAAGTTACAGTTATCTTGGAAGATTGTGTTCAGGAAGGTCACAAATCACAGTGAAAGTCCATCAGATCTAAGGTTTCCATTGTTTTATGTACTTATAAAGGTGAGTGATAAGTAATTAAGTCTCTAGGCAAGTTATCCTGACTTTTAAAAAAAGGCAGGGATTGGGGAGAGGGGATGAGAACAGAAGCACAGCAGCAGAAAAAAAAATCTGAAAAATCAAAATCAAATCATTTTCTGGAACACATGATCTGAGATATGAGTACTAGCCTCGAGCAAGTTTGAGCCTCCTTCATTTTTCTAGCTTAGGACTGACAGGGCAGAGGCAGTACATCACAGCCTTTTGGAGGTTTCAAAATAAAAAGCCATCTTTGTTAGCACTTCCTGAAAGTGTGGGATAATACTGGTTCTATGAAGAGACAAAGGGAGGAGTTGGGATATTTCTAGTTATTTTGCATATTTAAATGTGAAAATTGGAAATAACAGAAGTGGAATATGGAAGGACAAATCACAAAATTTGTTTCTTTTGACCCCTCTCTTTACAGAGACATGAAAAAAATAACTAGTAGGACTCATTTGGTCTTTTGGGGACCACAATTTAAGATCTATCCCCAAATATTCAGCTACAACTGACCAAAAGATTTCTCCAAAGATCTTAGAAACAGGTTTTTCTCCACTTTGAAAATCAAAGTATTTAAAATTAAATAGATATATTTACATTAGTCCAGTCCCAGCTCTGAAGGAAGCACTTTATGGGGACTTCTGCTGCACAGACTTGGCTAGAGATAATGCTGCTTGTCTCTTCACTGTGCTCTCAAACTGTATTGAATCATAAAATCAAAGGATGAAATGAAAAGCAGAAATTCTCCAGATCTTCAACATATTCTTTCTTTTCTTTAGATGACTTTTGATCTAAATTAAAATAAAGTTTAAAAAGGAGGGAGAAAGAAAATAAACTGACAAAACAGATATTCCCAGACTCTGCTGTGCTGAAATAAATAGGTGAGAATCTGAAGATTTAACCAGCCCCTTCATGGATAATATGAGGTTTTCAACCTCAAGCCACCAGATTAATCTGCTCAGGGCCTACAGATCATGCAGTTTCACTGTTCATAGGTGGTTTTCAGTGTTCTTACTGAGGTCCTACATAAAGTAATACACTCAGAGGTCAGTGACAGAAGCCTCATATTTCCATAGAAAAGCAAGTTTGATATTAGCTCTTTTCAGAACTGGATTTGATTTTTTTAATGGAACTTTTTATTCATTTAAGGAAATCTGATCATGTTCTTCCTTCATTAAGGGCTTGCTAATGGACATACATAGCATATGCTTTCTGCCTTTCTAGGCTCTATATTTATCTGTACAGACATTGTAGGCATACATAAATAAAACACAAGATACACTGCCTGTGTCAAAAGGGAAAAAAACTGTACAACATAAAGAAAAAAATTCTCATTTTTTACATACAGTCACAGCAGTTTCTGAAGCCATTGCTAAAGAAACAAAATAGAAATTGCAAAACTCCAATAGCAAGACCACCATCTAAGTGCAGAAGGGCAGTCCTAATTCTGGAATATACTGTTCTTCTCAACCTCCTCAAGTTTTAATAATACTACTCAACTCTTAATTGTTTTTAATTCTTCACGTCTCCTGATACTGTCAATGGCCAAGGAACAGTAATCCTTGCCAGGGAATTATATTTTTTTCCTAGCAACTAGTATGAGGCCATTTCCATTTTCAACAAAAACAGCTAGCAAATTGTTCTGCCATTACTACAGTATTTGTTCCCCTAAAAATATCATGCATGTGACTGCAACTTACCACTCTTTAGTACTCTATAACTATCATACTTCCAAAATCTTGATATTTTATATTTCTATTGAAAATACTTAGTATTTATATTATAAATATCTCAAGGACCTTGTCATGAAGAAGAACATGAGCATGCAATATCCATTGCACTCTGGCAGATGCATAGATTATGACAATAACAAGCTACAATTTAAAATGACAAATGAAAGACAAATAAGAGCAGAATTTACATTAAAAATAATTATCCAATATGGCATTTCTCTCCATATATCATGTGCATCAGTTACTTGCATATTCTCCTGTGTCCCTCACTCTGTCAGCCTTCTCCTAGGCACCATTTCAAAATTTAGTCGGAAAGAGGGAGTCAAAAGATACAGTGTTTGCAAAATGAAGAGCCAGCCTACCTTCTCATTTTAAGAGAGAAGAGCATCTAGAAACTCAGTCAGGTATTAGAAATATACTGTAATAAGTAAGTGGGAAGCAAAAGTAGGGAGACCGTTAAATCTTTAATATTACTGTGTTTTAATTACATTTTTCACCACATTCATGTCTTTCCTTTACTCCTCCCTTACCACTACCTGCCTTCAGTATGAAGTGGAATGTATAAAGTCCCGATCTTTATTGTCTTTACTTCTAATTTGCCTATTCCAGGACTCAGTAATCTACCCATGTTTTCCTTTTCTAATCCTTTAACACCTATTTCATTTAAGTTCACACTCTTTAGGTTAAGCATAATTTCTTATAGTCATAGAGTGAGATCTTCAGGGGTTTCTGTTACTATTTTCACCTCTGCATTGAATTATTCCAAAGGTAGGAGCAGCTCCCACCAAACAGTAAAAACAAAAGGGCTGGATATGGTGTCAGATTTGGAGTAATTGCTCTGAGTAAAACACAGAAGTAGGTGTAATTCTGAAACAAATGGTTGACACCTCCCAGTCCTTCCCATGAACCATACACCGTGCCTCTTCAAGAGTCTGAAATAAGGCATGGGGTGGAAAAATTGACAGCATAAATGTGTCTCTGTAGGACACACAATGATTCACATAGACACTGCTCCCATATGACAGGGAAAAAAAACTGGTTTTATTCTTACAACTTCAGCATTTATAGATTCTCGGCAATGGCCAGGGATTGGATAGTTAGGTTACCACCTTTCCAACCACACTGGTTGTGCGAGACGTCCATCAAAAGACGTGTATCAGAAAGAATGTATACATATCTATGTTCACAGTCACTGTCCTGGGAAAGTTCTTAGAAATTATGTAAACAAGATCGAAAGTCTTAGTTTTCAGGGCAACATAAATGTATTGCTGAGAAGATACAACCTCCCAGCAGACGATCGTTGTTGCAGATAGGAAGAACTGGGACAAAGAATACCAACGACACAAATGTGCAAGAACTCCAACAAGTAGAGACCTAGGTGTAATTCAGGGTTTTGCTACTGTAACTGAGATAGAAAACTCTGTCACACCCACTCAAACTATCAAGAGATTTTTTTCCTGTTGATGTAATTTGGACTAAATAAATATAATTTTCCCACAGATTATTTTTTAGATCTGCATTATTGTGGATGACATTTGAGTTACAGATTAGGATTTTTATGTCTATTAGCACATGAGTGGGAGTTCAATGTTTCCTGTTCCAAAATGATGCAGTAATGTTTCAAAATTCTAAATACTGCCCAGGCCCTAGATAAGGAGGTTAGACTTGGTTCAAAAAGGCTGGAACTTAATTAGGAACATAGGCAGAAGATGAACTAGGAGAAGAGTCAAGGGAAGAAAAGAGAGATTTATGACAAAAACATGTCTTTTAATCTCAGAAATATCAGAGTCAGAAGGAAGAAAAGTATGGAGAATAGATTTTGAGATCTGAACAAAACAGGGTAGCTGGAAGCACTAACCAGAACTTCCATGAAAGACTGGAGAGGGTGGAAAACTAAAATGAAGAAATCCAGAATGAGTGGGAGGAAATGAACACATGCAATATGTGTATCAGGAATAAACTAGTGTATTCCTGCTATAGTACCTTTCCTCTCTTTCCAAAAGATAATCCCACAACTAAAAGGATATTATCAAGTGCACACATGTGAATACAGTAAATTAACATAAAGTAATAAATGTAATAGGATCCAAATTCAGGTATTGTTTCTCAGACTGGACTCTCACAATAGGCATTATTACTAGACCCTGTAGAAGGAATGTTCGAAAAAAAGGATGAAAGCTATCCCAGGCATTGCTTACTCTCTCCTCAGAAATTCTCTGCACATAAGCTGATGCTTTACATGAGATAAATGCTGCATAAAATGTCCATTTTGCCAGCCAACCAGTGACATTAAGGGAAAAATAGCACCACTGTATGAATTTCAATTTGCCCTTTAGCAATGTCCCACCTTTGCCTTTTCTATCACTTGTTTCATTTGCAAAGGCTGAATTACAGATAGAGAGGTGGAATAAGGCAAAGAATATGTAATGTAATTGCTTCCCATTAATTAAGAATGGTTAGTCCAAGCAATCTCTCTCTAAGTATCCTTCAATGAGATAACAAATGGACCTAACCATTGGTGATGAAAGAAAAATCAATTTATTTGTAACTAATGTAATTTTATTATGAAAAATGTTTCTGGAACACTGCAAGTTTGTCTGTTGACAAATTGCTTACTCAGAGCTACTGACCTAAAGCAAGAATTTCTGTCTGACAGAACTGCTCTGTGCCAGAAAGGGCCTGGAACTGAACTCCTTCGCAATTGCTTCACACTCTCAATGGAGAACTACATCACTCTGCTTTTTGGTATTGAGTGTTGCTGACTAACTATTCTAGATGGTGAGCACAGGAGTGTAGTGCATTTGTCTGGGGTAGTAGATAGGACTACACTCCCTCTTCCTACAGAAGGAGTGGCAGACTAAGAGCCTCTGGCCCTTGTCTTCTCTGAGACTCATCATCTAAGGAAAAATGAGCATAGGAATAAAAGAAATCTTTAACTTCTCTTTACTCCCCCACATCATAAGCAAAGGTTATGACAATCTAGCCCTAAGAACTTTGGATGAAAACATCTCTGTGACTCAGCTGTTTGCAAATAGTTCTCTGGCCTTCTTTGCACTTCTTTATGGGCGCTCTGTGCCTGCTTTGCATGATTTGCCACCACCACCTCCCCCTGCTCACAGCTTCTGCATGCAGCCAAGCTCTCAGAACCTTTCCTGCAACCTCTTTGGGGAGCATTCCATTTTGAGGTCCACAGTTTTTTGACCCCAGTGGACAAAACTTTGCTTTTTAAGTTTTTGTCATAAAATGTCAGCCACTTTGTCTCCTATTAGTGATCTGTAGTTTATCCTAAAGCTATCATTGTTGAAAATATACTTTTTATATTTATGAATTCAAAAGTCTTGTACTTCTAGGTTTTTACAAATAATAATAAATTAGAAGGGCAGACAAAATACCTTTAAACTTCTAGTTTTCCTTTCTGTCCCCCACTCCTTTTCTTTTGTTGTTACTGAAGCTGTTGAAATGCCACAGTTTAAGCAGACCCAGTTGCTAAATATACCCTCTTTCTTGGTTCATTTTCTTGCAATATAGCTACTTTCAGATTTCACAAGGATTGACTCACTTCTGACACAATGTTCCAAGATAAAATCCCACACAGTGTGACATTCAGACTTCATTCTTGATACTAGAATGCTCATCACCTGAAAGTAATCTTGCTTCCTTTAGCTGACCAAATATGCTCCAATATACTCCCACAGAAATCGAGTTATTACAATACTTTGTTGAAAAGTTATTTATTATAGATGCTGTTCTGTCAGTAAAGCTAGTTGCATGCAATGCTAGTTTCATTGAAGATAGACTAGAAGTTTGAATTTTGGAATTTTGGAAGTACCAAAAAATACATTTCATCATGCTTTTCAATAAAAAACAAATTATATTCACATCTATTCACAAAGCTCTAGAAACAGTGTGTGGAAATATTTTGCCTTCCTTACATAGTCATGAAAATAATATGAAGCCCTTCTGAAACACACAAAAGTCAAGTTCACAGTTTATTATAAAAAATATTGGAAAAAAAAAAATCAGTACTAACTAAAACTCTATTCTTTACCAGAAGTACTTTTGTCATGGGGAGGGGGTGGAAATGGAGAAGGAAAAAAAATTACAGGGAGGGAGAAAGGAAAGGAGACAGAGAGGGACAACAATTTAGCTGTAATTTCAGAAATGATAAGTCATGGAATTATAAGCATTAGACCACCTAGAATATTATAAAGAGTTGAAAATGCTGGAAAAGAGGAAAAAAAAAAGAAAAGGAGGAAATTATTTAAGAGGAAAAGTTACAGAAGACATGAAGAGCTACCTAAAGATACCTAAGGAAAAGTATTAGACAAATAGTACGCATAGACTGAAAGGACATGGATGCTGACATCCTCACTGAATGCTGTGAGCAACACTGAAAGAAATTATGATTATATAAACCCTTCTCATGAAAACAGTTAAATGCAACTCCATAGGCTAGCAAGAAAAGAACAAATAGCAATACCCTGCAAACCATCAGGGAGAGAGCGAATATCTAGCAGGATTAGACATATTATGCCATCTGAGGATAGTTCAAGTAACAGAATAAAAAAAATCTATTAGAAGAAGTACAGTTAATAAATATTAATCACATATTTCTAAAGACAAGATCACTTGCAAATTATTTTAACAGTACTAGATGTATTGTCAGAAAAGGAATGGAAATGTTTTAGTATTTTCTACCAGCAGTTTCTACTATGCTACACTGTTAAAGTTAGCTTCAGTTAGTTCATGATGCACAGTGAGTTCTATATTTGGTGAAAATACCCAAATGTTCACACATATCTGCAGGTTCATCTTCTATATTAAGTAAATTATGTTCACTGACATCTCAAACCACTGAACCAACACCCTGATTCCCATGTTGCCTAAAAGGATAAAAACTTTCTTGAAAGGTATGTGACAATATCCCATTAAATAAAAATAAAAATTATATTCCATCCTTCTTTTTAAGATTAAAAATGACATCAGCTGAACTGAATACTTTTTCACCAGTTGGTCTTTTCATTAAATGACTGGTCTGGCAGACCAGGGATGACTTTGACGAAGAAAATTCAAATTGACAGGCATGTGGAACGATGGAGGATTTGATATGTGACATGAAATCTTTGGCTGTGCTCAACATGTCTAATGAGGCTTCTCCAAAGTCACTTTCGTTCAAATAGTTCAAATAGTTTCACTATTCCCCTACAAGCAGTAGTCAAAATAATTAGTAGTAGTCAAAAACCACATAGCTTAAAATAATTCCTCAGAGATTATGTATTTTACAATTTCAAAACAACAAACAGTAGGAAATATCCTATGTACCTAGTTCAAAGAAAAATAGTTGCAGATGGCTCTAATTAAGTTCACAGAGCAAGATATGCTAGGATTTAACACAAAAATAAGGAAGTTTATTTTGCAGGTTAAAAAATATCTTTCAGAGTCTGAAATGTCCAAACCTTTCTGTTTCAGAAGAGCTCTGTGGATACCGAGAGACTTATACACATAGGACTAAACACAGGACAAAGACCAGAAAATAAGCAAAAGTAAGCCTTATCTAAATCTATGCTTATATAATTAGCTTATTTTCTCACTGAACTCCTAGAATATTTCATAGTCAACATTTTGTATCCAATCGAGTGCAGTCCCTGACATCAGTGCAGGGGCATACATTTACAACTGAGTACAAGGTAGACATTATATAATCTTGTATTTCAATGAATGCTCAAGGAAAGACTAACTTCTAACAACTTTTTTTTTTAAAAGAAAAAAACCTGTGGAAAATGAATGTGTCAATTACAAACAACAAAAGAAAAATGTCACTCAAACCATACTACTATTCAATAATCTTATATCTGGGTGTTGAAGACACATATTTATTTAGGTTACAGATACAAAATTTGGGTACAAGTAAAAATGATTTTATCATTCTGCCTCACAGAGTGGCATTTGAAAGCCTAACACAACATAGAAGTAGTGTGGAAGAATACTGATAATAAATTAAAAAGTGAGAAAAAGAAAACCTTCTACTTACACTCTTGCTCTTCCCATGTAGACTCCAGGTATTCTTATTCATGGTGACTGGGACTAACTCAGGGGTGTTTTGCAAGTCAAAGGTGAGGTTTTATCCCTTGATCATCCAAATAGCTTCTATATGGAAAGAAATGAATTTATATAATTAAAACAAAGGCCTTTCAATTTGTTCAACATTCACTTGTAAGACACTTCATCGGTGTATAAAAGCTGCACACATCCTAAGATCCACCAGGGCAAATGTTTCGTGTATCACTACTTCATCCAACACAGTCACCCTGAACCATACTGCAAACATATCTGTGAACAGATCATGCTCTACAGGCAATAACAAATGCATACCAACTTAAAAATTTGCAAAAGATTATGAGCTTCTGATTACAGGCTTTTCCCCACAAGTATATTTAATTAGACATTGGTAGTAGTGTTTGTAATAATGAAATAAGGCTTATTGGATATTTTTATCCAGCTTCTCAGTCTAATGGCATCTTTTAACATATATGCTATTCAAACCAATACATATGCTAAAAACTCAAAGAAATAAGGTCATCTAGATTAATTTTCAAATCCAAGAGCCTAAGAATGTTTAAACCAGCAGTGGGGTACTTTCATATAGTTGTCAGAATTTGACAAATTTGCCATTGTATTAAAACAATAACTAAGCAAAAACCCCTAGCAACTGATGATGGCATGGCATCCCAGTATTGAAAAGAAGCATTTGTCAGCCTCTGGCTACATGCATTGCAATAATCATGGAAAAGTGGAATTAAAGGGAAATTCAGATGCTCTGAGATCAGGCAGTTAAAAGATTTATATTCTCATTTGAGCCAGCTACATTTCTGCACACATTTTTTTCCTTAGCTCAGCCAGCCAAAGAGGAGATAAAATATGATTTCTGACTAACAGAGATGCTACAGTAAGATCTCCTAATATAACATCAATTATATCAGCAAAAATCAGTATCCACAAGAGTATTCTAACATTATTTTTATAATGGACACAAAAGTAAATAAATCATTGTTCAATCTATTCCAGCAATACACACAAGAGAGAAATACACTTATCTAATTAAACTACAAAATTCATAGAAGTCTAATAAAATACCTAGAACTATGTATGAAATCAAGGTTTAATTTTATGGCTTTAACTGATGAAAATAGTACTACCACATTAAATGGGGGTCAAATATTTCTTTTACATATTACGTGACTTTCTATTTTAAACACTTTCAGGCATTTTTCTATGAACAACCCTAATACATCAGTCCATATCACAGCCAGAAAAAAGGATAGCAGAGCTCTTAAAATCAAGGAGGAAAATGCAGGCTATTCAGTATTAGGCTGAATTCTGGAGAGGTAACTTCTTGTCCTGTGAACATTTAATTGAAGAGACTGAAGAACATTCCCTAATCCTCATTTTTCTGTGGATGCAATACCTAGAATTTGCACATAACACCACTGAACTAGCCCAGAGGTACTTCCAGCAGCTAGACTGGTGCCATTTATTCTAACAGGGATCTGAGTCACACAGATAGATGCCCTTCTTCCAGACCTTACAAGCTTTCCAAGGTTTCATTAAAGTATTATGGATTTTATTCCTGTTGAACATGGTATGACCAAAATATTATCCAAAGAAACAGTGCAAACAGAAGATACTAATTTTGGACTACAAGCAGAACAATATATATAAACTTTTATTTCATCACCTTAGTCATCAAGCCTAAACAATAACATATAAACATATATAAACAATGTAAGCACAACAAAGACTAAAAAAAAAGCTGGTGACTTCAAACTGAAGATTTTTCTGATACTGCTTATTTTCTAAATTATAAAGGACAATGAAAATGTAAATGCTTCTTCTAAGCTGGTTGCTCAATTACAATTTTTTTTTCTGAACAGATGACTAAGAGATGACAAAATCAATGTAAACAACTTGCCCTTATGATCTGTTTATAGCTCTAGGTTTCCCTGCTCTTTCAAGATATTTTCAGGGTGTGAAGCTCCATCGAGCAAAGTGGCACATTCATATAGAGCAAAATATTACCACTTCAGGTTCTAAGAAGTTTAGAAAAAAAAATACTAGAGAAATATCATAAGAGGAGGAATAAAAAACAACAAAGAATTCTGACAGACTGCTTGAGCAGATTCCAGGGTAAATCAGGAGATTTATGTTTTTGTGACATCTGGGATATTGCTGTTGTTTATTTGTATGCATGCATGTTTGTCTCTTTACAGAAAAAGCATATTTAAAGGGTGTTACAGAACTCTGCAAAATAGGAGTTACTGCACAGTTTGATGGACTTATGTTCTTCCAACTTGTTAGATAACCTCACATTTTTTTTAATAGTATTTATTTTTTAAAATCTCCCTAAAATTTGTGCAGGAATGCATTAAACTACCTGGGAAATTCTAGTGCTATTTTATCATATATGACTTGACCTTGAACAATCTCTTGTGTGCAACAGCTGTCCATGAACCCTCTAACAGGCATTTAGCAACCAGAAAATAAGATGCAGACATTTTCTTCCATCAGGAACTAATGCTCTACATGCCTATATGTTGTGTTTGCTCTCTTTTATACACTATGTGTAAACTGGCTTATCTTAGGCACCTATCTAAAACCTGAGCAAAGGGGTTTCAATGTATTGATGTAGAACAAAGTGATTTTGGAGAGCAGGCTGCTGGAAGCTGGCAAGATTATGGTTAGTAATACTAGTCTGACTCTAGGGTCACCTGTGTCTGCAATAGTGCTGTGTTCAACAAAATACAACACTAGACTCAAGAGTTTTCTCCCCCTTTCTGTTTGACTACCATACAAATGTTATACTTAGTCATTTGGAAATATACACGATCGAGAAAGATTTTCAACAGTGATTTGGGTTGCCAATCACTCCTTAAAATCTCTCTATAAAAGTTGCAACAAAGATTTGAGATAAAGCTTAATCCCTGTTGCCACCCAACATCCATTTACATGAGTGAGATGTAGAACTCATACTGATTATCTCTGACATGTCTCTATTTCTGAGCAGATCAGGGCTGGTAAGGCAGCCAACTTTCTTTCAGTTAAATAGATAGGGGGAAAAAAACCACATTATCATACGGGACAGAGAGCTCTTGAATGATCTTCTGTCTCTCCAATCTGCTGTAAGAAAACTGCCATTTCTCTGAAAAAATGTGTTTACAGACTTTAATCTCAGAGCCAAGCAAAGTACGCTCTCTTTACAACTTTAGATAAAGATCCAAAAGGCCTGAGCTTATATCTATAGTGTATGACTCATTCAGTGTCCAGGACCACTTCTGGAACTCTTTTGTATGTACAAAACTCTGTTTTGTATCATTTTAGTTGGACTTGTTTCCCTAGAACAAGCACATACAAAAGGAAATAAAAGGAACATTTTTAAAAGCCAAAACAAAAGAAGAGACACTCCAGTGAACCTGCTAAGCTTCACTGAAGAAATTTTCCAAAGCAACAGGCTGTGAAAGAGCTAGACAACTGGAACAGATGTGAAAGAAAGGCAAAAGCTTCATCAGTACATGCTCTCTCCTACGCTAAGCAAGCCACTATTTTCCTAGTGTTTTCCTAGTTATGACTGAGTAGGTGTCTTGATTTGAAAAGACAGGTGTCTGCTAAGTAAGGCAGAAATCTCTCTTGAAATGAAAAAAAATTGTAAACCACCCCCCCCCCCCCCCCCCACACAAATTATTATAATCTTGAAATCATGGTGCTCTCAGGCAAAGATGTGGGAACAGGAATAACAGTTCTTTACTAAGTAAATTGAAATTAAAAATACAGTAGTACAAAATCTAAAACAAAGAAAAAAATAATAAACAACTCACTGACAGAATACAACCTGACACCCTGTTGGTTAGAGTGCTGGTAGGAGTCTGATTAAATGGTGGCTGCAGCCCTCCTGGAGTGACTGACGTGGTTCCGTTGAGGCAATGAAGGGTGCAGTTTTCCTCTGAAGGTCCAGTGGTGTAGTTGGGGCCACTCTCACCTCTGGAAATCCAGTGGAGAAAGGCTGCTGTGGTGTTTCGAGCCCCCGATTATATTCAGGTAGGAATGCTTGGCTCCTCCCCCTGGGTGGAGCATCTCACAATGGGATGAGGTAATTTTATCAGTCATGAAAGGGAGAGCATTAACAGAAATACCTCCCTGGAGGGAGGATGGGTCGTGGAAGAGATAAAGAACACTCCCACACCTGGTTTTAAGAGCTGGCCCATTAACAGAAGATATCCTCCAGTTATGAGGGGTGGGTTATGAAAGAGATAAAGAAAACTGTCACACCTGGTTTCAACAGAGTGTAATAGAGTATGTACTTTTGGTAGCATCTTGCATTTCACCCCAAGACAGTAGGAAAATTTGGAGCCAAATATATTCCAACTGGTCTTTTTTTTTAAACTCTTCTAAAGCATAACCCAGGAATCAGTCAAATGTGCCTAGTTAGACTAGCTTTTGCCTCCTTTAATTCAATGATCTATTTTCTATACAATTTTTTTCTCATTGTAGACATTTTTCAAAAAAAATTCAATATTCAAAAAGCATTTACACTACTTTTAAAAAAATTATAATTGGCATGAGTGTGAATATTCCATTTTACACTTGGCTTAATGCAGAACAAGCAAGACTGTAAATGTCATACCAAAAAAGTCATTGCTATATGAGTTTAAAAAGAAAAAAAAAATAAAAACCTTGTTCCTATCATTTCTACTTTCCTTATATTCTCTAAATTTAAAAACACTACTATAAAAGCTAGTGTTTCAAAACTACTTAGAAGTTATGAGGAGAAATATACTATATACAATATTAACATCTCTGAAGAGTGCATATAAATGGCCTTTAGACTTGTCAACTAGACTGAATTAAATCATAACTGTTTAGTATTTTAGCGGGTTTTTTTTAAACTTCCTGATCTACAACAACCTCTTCTGCAGGCAAGAATGATACATAAACAGTCTCTCTCCAGTGGAGAAAAAGGTAATTTTAACATTGATCCAGGTAACATCAACATTTAAATTCAGCAGAATAGACATAAACTCTTCTCACAGTTGCAGGAGCATTTTTCTTTAATTTTTCAAAGCGAAATCATATTTACCATGATCTGTTTTATCCATAACGCCAAATAATTTTACTGTCAGCCCTTGATTTTTAAGTACTGTATTCTTTTGGAGATACAATATAAATTCCAAAGATATTATTGAAGAAAAAATTAAGTTAACACTGGAGAAACTTTCTCATAAGTTTTCTCCTACATTTGAAAAGCATTAAATACAGGTTATGAGAACCACTTTTCAGGGAGCACTAGCAGGCTATGCAAGAAGGAGAGTATGTTTTCAGAAGTTGTTTTATGACATATTTCTGTATGGATACAACACGAGTATCAGTGCCAGAAAATTTGGAGGACTTGTTACTAGAAATATCATTAATTACAGGTATGTATTAGATAATTAGATAATATCCATCAGGATGCTGGATTTTTAATAAAAAAGATGGGGTAAAATTACTGTAGCACATTGTAAAGCACTGAGGAATGTAAAGATATTGTTATATATTCTATTTCTTTCCTTGGATAATATCATAAAACCTCATTTTTAGGAGACAGTGAATAATATTTTAGCAGAATACAGAATGACCACTAGAGAGACTCTTAAGTCAACTTAGTACATTTTTTCTTATTTTTTTTTAAGTAACTTCCATTCATCCCAGAATAAGTGTCAAGCACTTACCCTAGAAACTGCCTTAGAACAGATAAACAGAGACATGAAAGTTGGGGAAATTAGTCAGGTTTTGAATGTGGGGACAGGACATGAAAAAGCAATTTGGAGTAAGAGTATTTCCACTAAATATATTTTCCTTATGACCGTATATTTGATAACTTTGTTTATAAGTGTATAGACCAATTGCTATTATTTTATTCATCACTTCTGTGTTAGTACTGAGGACTCAGCTGTTGGGTTGGTCTGATTCAGTCCTAGGGATTGTATCATGACCGAACAAAACAATGCCAACTTTGCCCAAAGTACATGCAGTCCTATCATATGTACAAGGTTAACTTCTCTCATATACATTTTGACTCTTACACACAGAAGAGAACACAGTGTGTGTCCTGATACCACGCACGACACAGCAGCACTGAGGTCAGGCACTGCTAGTCCCAGGTTTATGCCTGTTGGGTAATGACTGTTCCAAGATTGCATTCTTTTTAATGGAGGAACTGGCTTAAAATAGCTGTAATATTCTGCATGTCCTTCAATGTGCCTATTCTCCCAGCACTGAATAGATACATTTATTTAACAGAAATATGTACTCTTCAAGACAACTGACCAGAACATCCTACACTGCTGAACATACGGGCAGTCCTGGCACATAAACACCAGCATAACAATCTCTACTTCATATTCTGCTGGTTTCCACACACTTCCTAATATTTCAGCTTCTTCCTTGGCCTCTGAGCATTAAGCTAGAATATTCATGCAACTGTTTGCTTTTGCTCAAAGACCCTTTTCTACATAGTTCATGCTAAGTCCATCATGCAATTTCAAGCTTGCAGTGCTCCTACTGAGTCCATCACTTCACATTTCATTTTAGATTTCATCTGTTATTTTATCACATTCTGCAGTTTTGCAGTTTTGCAATTTTGCATAGTTGTCTTTAGAGCCATGAATAACTTGGTATTACCAATTATTTTTTTGCCAAAGCCTACTTAGCATCTAGAGCACCACAAAGCTCTGCTTCTTGGCAAGCTCATATTTCAGTTAGTAATTAATCTGTTTAATTTGTGGGCTTCTATAGAAGCATTCTGTTGATAGCCCTTGCCCATTTTACCGGTTTATTTAACAATTTCTTCTACTATTATCTAAATCTGGGGCAAGTTTTGATGTCTCTTACAAGAAAAAAGCCTATTGTAAGAGACTTTGCAAGTTCTCCTGTTTTACATCTTTGTTAAATTTTCCTTTTATTTTACTTATGTTCTTCCAGCCTCTCCAGCTGACCTCATGATCTGGAGGAGGCTTCTTAAAAGATTGCTATGGCTTTATACCTTTGTTTCTATTGCCCTTATTTGGTCTTTCACATTAGATTTTTATGTGTAATATTTCAAATTTTATAATGTTTGCATTTTTCTCATTTGGATAAAACTTCATGTTTTTGAAGGATGTCTTTGCAAGGACTGTCTTTATCCAATTTTTTTCCTGTGACAGGCTTCTTTCACTTCCCAAAAAACTGAAAACTATATATTCATATCCTCTCAGTGTTTTTTTTTGGGCTTCTACAAGTTTTACACACACACACACACACACACACACACACACACACACACACACACACACTCATGAATTTTATATAACTATGTAATTTTTCTCCTTCCTGTGTCTAATAATCCTGTCACTGTTTTCTGCCCTTTCCAATTTCCTATTTGATAGAAATTTTCTAGCTCTACATTCTTTAGCGATACAAAAATTACCTAGGGAAATGCATCATTTTGAAATGTGCTGTTTCAGAATTATCTTCCTTCCCAAAACCTTGAATTTAAAACCTCAGATAAAACTCCACCTCAAAGGGTTTAAAATCTTAGTGCAATCTCCTGATATGATATGTTGCCTACTTCCTTTGAGGTTCAGACAAAGCCTATCCCTCTAAATGGAATTGTTCTGTTTAAAGGCATAAATCCCTTGTTCTTGATTTTCTCATCCACAAGATGAAATGCTGTCCCTCTGCTTCTTCTTGTATTTTTGCATGCAATATGGAAAGCACTTGAGAGAATTCCACTGCAGAGATGGAATATTACTTATACAAGTTTTGAAATCTTTTTCTGGAAGTGTTCACGCTTTCCCCATCTCTTCATATACTCATTTGAATAAAGGATAGCAATAACACCATTTCAGAATAACACAACCACCTTTACTTTTCTTTCTGTAACTACAACTCCTAAAATTTACAGTTCTAGCACACAAAATTCATATTTGATAACTTAAGACACAAATATCTTTAAAAATCAGCATGTGCTATCCAGTTTAAAAATGTTTTGACCACTACAAGGCATCAGTAATTGCTTTCTGCCTTCAACCCATGACATGCATTCACATTATGATCTTACAGAGCAACTCAGTGGCTGTATAATGAATGGGGTTTTTTTTCTTTTATGGGCAGCATAACTTTTACCTGTGCCTCAAAACACTATATTTTCTTCACACTTTGTGCTTTTCTAAAACCCATCATAATTTTCCTCCTTCTGTTCACATTTGCCACTGCATATATTTCCTATTTTTCATAGCTCGAGTTTATTAAAAAATAATCCCTTTGCCCCAGGCTGCTCAAATTTATGCTATTATCTTTTCAGGGCATTTTGAGAGAAACTGTTCGAGGCTGAAGTGGTAGCAAGGCATTGGAACTCTGAACTTGGCATTGATTCAAAGCATATAACACGCTGCATACAAATGACTGTTTAAAGAGGGCTGTGTCATCCAAGTGACAAACCCTTGAAACTTGCTATGCAAGGCTAACAGTTGTGCCATTTAAGACAGATGTTTGCAAGTAAGATTCTTCATGCAGGTGAGGGCTGGGAACACATGAAGAGATTTCTTAAAAGCTGAAAGTAAAACCTTCATGTATGATAATTTTCTATCTTGTATTTGGATAGAACTTTGCTACAGAAGAGGTGGAGTGAAATCAGGCCTGGCAAACTAAGTTAAGGGAACGACCATGCCAACGACCGATTGCTATGATTTTAATACTATTTTGTCTAATAGCAAAGTACATAGTTAGGAGATTTTGTAGACTAGAAAAATCTTCAACATGTTTGCTCCAAATAAACCTCCTGCTTTATATTTCTGTCACATACCAATGACTGTCAAGGTCAAATTTATAAACTAGTTCTTGAACCCAAAACACAAATATATTAATAACAAGGATCTCAGCTTTCATAAAACAAGACATACATCTATCTTTTGATGATCTTATATAATTTATTTGAATTAAGAAAAAAATGAAAAGCAAATTATTCTGAAATTACTTCAGGTGACTGAAATTGAGCTGTTCTTATGTTTGACAAACCTGAATTTGAAAGATTATTATATGATAGTAGACTGAGAAGGCATGTAAAATACAGGTTTATGTTATTCCTCCCTTGGCAGGATTTAATTGAAGGAGACTGGAGCTCAAAATCAATTTGTTTTACCTGCTTTTCAACATTTTTAAAATATACATTATTTTAATAGAAGTACTAGGTTTTTATTACAAAACAAGATTAATTTTCTGCTTATCATATTTATAGTCTGTCAATGGAAGGCAACTTCCTTATGGAAGAGGTGCTAATGTGATTAAAAGCAGTAACAGAAGAATCTTCAAAGGGTAGCTAAAATACAACTTTCTGAATATACAAGAAATTAATTTGCTGTTGCCAAAAAAATTGAAAGTATTCAGATTAAAAGTATTAGGATGAAGCACAAAAGAAAGGGAAAGAACATTTAAAAACAAATAAACAAACAAACTAAACCCCAAACAACTGCAAATGAGAAATCCAAGTTTTCTCTATGTCCGAGGTCTAGTCTAGCATTTTGGATTTTCCTGGCTTTTTATCTCCAACTGGACAGCAGCTTTCACAAATCCAGCTGGCACTATTTTCATGATGTGATAACTTTTATCATCCCAGCAGTGGGTAAGATCTCTTTTAAACAACTTCAGGACAAGAATTTTATTTTAGATACGGCAAAGATAAATCTAAAACTTTATCTCTACACACTCAGGAAAGGCTAAAAATACTTTAATTTGATAGAATTTTTCTCCCTCTTCTGGCAGAAGTAGAGCAATTGGGAAACTCCAAAAAAAAAGTCCTCAAGAAGAGAGGACTCAGGTTTGCTGGTTTTCTTACAAGCTGTTTAGGAGGGATAGGCAGGGCGGAAGAGGTGGAAGGGTGGCATCACATGTAATGGAAGGGTTAGAATGTCTGGCACACTTGGCAATAGCACAGTTGGTAGGGGCACTATTAAGAGCCTCTGGATAAGAATCAAGGTGCAAATAATGAATCTGGACGTCATCATGGGTGTCTACTACAGACCTCCTGACCAGGACAATGGCACTGATGAATTATTCTTTGAGGAAGTAAGGGAACCTTCCAGGCCAACTGCCCTTATCCTTATGGGGGACTTCAGCTTGCCAGAATTTAACTGGGAACGTCACACAGCTGGTGTAGCCTGAACCAGATGATTCCTTAAAGACCTGGATGACAACTTTATGGAGTAACTCTTAAGGTTGCTGACTCAGAAAGATGATATCCTTGATCTGCTTCTTGTCAACAGGGTGGATTTCATGAGCAAAGCAGAGACTGGGGCCACCTTGTACACAGCAACCACAAAGAGATTAAAATCTCTGTTGACCTGAGGAAAAGTGCCAGCAAAACCTTAACTCTGGACATGAGGAAAGCAGACTTCAGGCTGCTCAGGGAATTAATAAGGTCCTCCTGGGAAGACGTTTTTCTGGTGTGGGGGTCTGTCAGCACTGATCACTTTTTAAACATCACCTCCTTAGTGCACAGGAGCAGGAAATTCCCAAATGTCAGAAGTCAAGCAGGTGAGGCAGCAGGCCAGCTTGGCTGAGCAGCAACGTTCTCCTGGAAATAAGGCAATTAAGGAAGTTGTCTGCCCAGTGGAAGCAAGGTCAGGTGACATGGGAATAATAGAGAGTGCTCACCACTGTAGGGAGAAAATTCATGCAATCAAAGCTCAGCTGGAGCTGAAGCTGCCAGAACTGCGGGGAACAATAAAACAGGTTTTTTTTCAAATATGTTAATGGCAAAAGGCAGTGTAAAAAAAAGCACTGACCTGTTACAGAATGAGGATGGTCGCCTCACAAAGAGGGGCATGGACAAGGCAGAGGTGTTTGACACATTCTTTCCCCGTCTTCAACGCTGATGGCAGACCAATGGGGTCTCAGCACCCTGAGCTGGAGGACAATGACTGTGAGAATGATCAGCTCCCAGCTGATCCTGAAACTGTGCAGTATTGGCTGCTCCAGCTGAATCACTGCAAATCAAATGGGGCCTGATGGGATTCATCTGAGGATTCTCAAAGAGCTGGGTGATGTGTTCACAATGCTCTCCCAATGGATTTTGAGTGTCATGAGACTCCTGAGAGGTCCCAGCTGACTGGAAGTTGGCAAACATTGTCCCAGTTTTCAAGAAGGGCAGGAAGGAAGACCCTTACAGGCCTGTCAGTGTCAGTTCAGTGCCGGAAAAATTCATAGAAAAAGATTTTCAGGGAAGTGTTGAAAAAGATCTGAAGGGCAATGCATTCACTGGTAACAGTCAGCACAGTTTCATGATAAAAATGTCCTGCCCTGAACCTAAGACAGGGTAGCTCACCTGGCCAGTCAATGGAACCAGTAGATATGAACTTTTTGGACTTCAGCAAAGTTTTTTTGATGCCATTTCTCGCAGTGTCCTCCTGGAAAAAATGCCCAGCCCACAACTGGATGGGGTTATGCAATGGGCAAGAAACTGTCTCCCTTGTGGGGCACAAAGGGTTACAGTGAATGGGGTGACATCAGACTGCTGACCTGTCACCAGTAGGGTTTCACAGGGCTCCATCCTTGGCCCACTTCACTTCAACATCTTCTTAAAAAACTTTGACACAGAACACAGAATATTGAGTTTGATGATGACACTAAATTGAGAGGAACTGTTGACTGCCTCAAGGGCAAAGAGGCCGTTCAGAGAAACCTCAGCAAATTAGAGGGCTGAGCAATCACAAGCCGTACAAAGCTTTAAAAGGGCTGGTGCTGGATTCTGCACCTTTAATGGCAACCCTGGGCATATGGACAGAGTGGGAAGTGAGAGGCTGGAAAACAACAGTACAGAAAGGACCCTGGGGGTCCTGGTAGATGGGAAGTTAAACAAGGGTCAGCAGTGCCCTGGCAGCCAAGAGGGACATACATGTCCTGGGGTCAGGATCCATGCCTGGCATCAGCCACAGCATCACCAGCTGGGCAAGGGAGGGGATTGTCCTTCTCTGGTCTGCACTGGGGCAGCCTCATCTTGAGCCCTGTGTGCAGTTTTATGTGCTCAAGTATAAGAAATAAGTTAAGCTGCTACAGAGTGTCCAAAGGAGGGCAACAAAGATGGTGAAGGTCTGGAACTGAAGCCATATGAGGAGCACCTGAGGTCTGTTCAGCCTGGACAAGAGGAGACTGAGGAGAGACTTCACTCTGTTCTTCAATATCCTCACAAGCAAAAGGAGAGGGTCAGGTACTGATCTCTTCATTCCCACGGCCAGTGACAGAACTCAAGGTAATGGCATGAAACTGAGTCAGGGGAGATTTAAGTTGGATATCAAGAAAAGGTTCTTCACCCAGAAGGTAGCTGAGCACTGGAACACTGTGTGGAACACTGGAAAAATCAGGGGAGATTTCACAGCACCCAGCTTGTCTGAGTCCAAAAAAGCATTTAGACAATGCTCTCAGGCTTATGGTGTGATTGTTGGGGTGTCTTGCACAGACCCAAGAGTTGGGGTTGATGATCCTGATGGGTGCCTTCCAACTCAGCATGTTCTATGATTTGATGATTCTAAGAATATTTTTTTTAATTTTTAGAAAGAATCTGAGATTCAGAATGTGTAAATCCACTGGCTTGCTGCACAAGAACATGCTCACCAATCCAATAATCATAGAATGATTACCACATTAATCCCCATGGGCAAGATACCAGTTAAATCTTCCTTGTAGAAATTTAGAAATTAAAAACATTCATTGCCAAATTCTTCACTGGTGCCTATTTATGACAAAATGCCATTTCACAGACAAGAAGACTTGGGAAATCTAGTACTCTATAGATACCAACAGGGAACAAAAGATGGGCCCACACTTTGGGCCTTTATATGGACCCTGATACATATGCAACAAGACCTGACATTTGCATACTGGGGGCTTAAAGTTCTTACTTAAATTTGACCATAGAAATACTGCTAAATTGTTTCAGTGTAAAGATAAAGAAAATGTTAGGAAAAATTAAACAAAACATAAATAAATTTATAAATGCAGTCACAAAAAAACTCATTAAAATTACTTTTAAGTGCACCTAGATGAGCTGTCAATATTTTTGTTAAGTTTACTCTTTTGAACTGAGTATGTTCCCATCTAAACTGTGGCTACAGTAATAACCATAATAATCACATACAGACTGCAAGGCCTGGCCCACTGGGGCAGGACCTTAACAGGTGGTTAAACCTGCAGCACTGTGGGTCTGGTAAACAAAGAACTTGCCATTTATTGTGTCCTTGACATTTAAGAAGCTTGAGTTTTTACCAGAGAAATGGCATGAGTTTATACGGGTAAATAATTCAGGATTAGGACAAATCTGAAATACTGCAGAGTTGTACATAAGAAGTGCAAGCATATGTGTGGTCATAGTTTCCAATGCTATGTCATTTTATGTCTGAATAATGAAATAATAGGAAATTACATCATCAAGTCTACATCAGGCACAGACCTATGCTTGTTTTCCCATTTTAGTAACCTAAGTGGATCTTTAAAAAGTAAACAAATATAACTGTACACATTTGACATTCTTCATTAGACATCATCTGCTGAGTACTGGATGAAATCATCCTGGCACAATTGGAAAATTGAACTTTAAATCTGTAAGTTTAGGTTTTTGTATTGATTTCTACAATATTCTTTAGTGTTCAAGGAAAAGTATTTTGGGATTTGTTGAGGGGATTTTTTTTTTCCCACCAATCAAAATAAGATTTTTTGCTTTCTTTAAATTTCTCCTTAAACATCAAGCTTTTCTTCAAAGACGATGTTATAAACCATTGTTACAGTAATCATCAGGAACAATGCACAAAAAATACTGCTTCTCTGAACTGTCTTCATAGCCAGCAATATATACATCACCATCATACTAAACTAATTTTATATGCCTGTTTTTTTAATTATCTAGCATTATATTGCTCGTCCAGGCAGTGTAACAAAGACCTGCAGTTGTTTCATACCCTACTGGATTGCAAAGTTAACCACTAGAACCCATAGTTTTAATCAAAACTGGTTTTCAATCCTACTGCTTTCTATTTTGGGAGTTCAGTCTGGGAACAAATCTGTGAGGCCTGTTATATTTTTACATATTTTCATATATAGGGATACACACATATATTTGCCTGTGCAAAAATACACACATTTTGCTATATTTATGATGAGTGGGAGACAGAATTCTGAAATGCAAACACAGCTCTCATTCTATTTAATTAGATTATGACTAAGATAATTTGTGTGACTATGACTTCATGAAGCACTTAAAGAGAGACCATAAAAATCAGCAATACTTACATCCAGAAGGGATTTAATTCACAGCTCAAGCAAAATACATGAAGGTGAGAAAGCATCTGATACCATCTCATCCAGAAGAAAATAAATGTTTTCCCAACAAGATAAGAGAATCTGCATTGATCAGAACTTCTGAATGGATAATTTTGCATATTTAGATTAAAATCCTTGGAACAAAGGATTGCTCAAAATCCATTCAGTATGCTGCTTATGTCACAAATGACACAGTTGAGGTGGCATATCTAACAAAATTGTTTTAACAAAATACTGAGACAAAAATATTCATAATATATAAATTTCTTTCTAGGTCAAAGTTATAAAAATTATCAAAATGGCTGTTCTCCAGTATATAAGATGTTAAACAAGAATGCTGGGGTACCCTTTAATTTAACTGTATTATATACAATAAATGGGAAAAAACCCCTCGACAGTCATACAAAGCGGAGATTGCAACTAAAGGGAAACATTCTCTAAATGCTGCAATTTATGGACAGATTTTAAAATACGTGCATATTTGCATTCAAGAAAAGTATTCCTTAAAAATATTATAAATATTTCTGACCTCTAAATCTGAGGTATAATATGTATATATTATATGTATATATTATTTCCATACCATATGTATATATTGGTATGGAAACAACCAAATTACACAGAAAAGCTCACAGTAAATTGGTTTCAACATTATCATGTATATTTAAAGCACAGAGGATATCTTTTCCCATATATAAATATAATGTGTCCCTTCCTACTTAATGGCCTGTCTTTCTTGTCTCTGCAACATCACTTTACACTGCACCATACCTATGTGATGATTGACACTTTTGGGATCATAAAAATAGCTTCATTTATTTTCATGTTGTCATTCACTAAATCAACTATTAGTTTGTGTCTTTTCTGCTGTTCTTACTTTGTTACACTGCCACAGCTTAACTTTTCGTAAATTTGCGTTAAAACAAATTTCGTCTGTCAGCTTTGTAACTGCACTGAAGTCTGGAGTCTAGCTTCTTCTAGTTCACTGGTTTTGTTTTGTTGTTCTTTGACTTTCTCTTCTTTTCATTATCTTCAAGTAGTTGTCCTCTATTTCCACATTCTCAATGCAATTCCACTACTTGGTTTCATCTGAGCTGTATTTTAGCTTTCAACACAAAGAAGCTGTAACAAAATTACCAAGAATCTGATATGCCATTAGCATCCTCTAGCACACCTCTCACAAAAGATTTCTGGTACTTCCTACTGCAGTATTCACTGCTTTGATTTAGTCTGTAGTTGCTCATGGAAAGCACTGTCTACCTTTGTCCTTACAAATCTGGGAGTATGCCATGCAGCATCAACATAATAGTGCCCCTGATTGTTTTTCCTTCTATTATTGTCCATGGGATTTCAGCAGATCCCATTCCTTCTGCACTCGGAATTCCAGTCCAACCGTTTTTGAATATTTGAATAATAGAGCAGCATAAATCTTCCTTTTTATATGTTCGTTCTTTTATAGTATTATTCCTGTCCAGTTATCCCACAAATCTCTGTTATGTCACTTAAGTTACAATGTTAATTGTGCAATATTACTTTTGTCCCTTCTTTCTCGTTTCTCATTCTTTCTACAGTAGCTGATTAAAAGAAAAGTAGCCAGGCTGATTAAAAGAAAAAAATTAATAGGCAAATACAGACAATAATAGGATGTGTGAACAAAGCACATATAAATGGTACATTAAGAGATGTAATGGTACATTACATCTTAATGGTAAAGATTTCACAAATTTTCCTTTAACTGAGTATTTTTAACATTTTTACCTACCAACTTGTTCAATTTCACTTTTCTCCATAGTAAAGTTCTGTCTGGGACCTTTCAAAGCTTCCTTTTCACATCTAGCTCACATCTGTGTAACAGGATAAGTTCCTATAACTGTTAAATTTTAAGGAGATCTAACATCTGTCATTCAAAATCAAGCTTCTTCACTGTTCTTGTATAAGCACAACTGAATGACACTAGAAACATCTATCCTTGCACCTATGTTCAGTCTGTGCTATGAAGAGCAATATAGATGAATTAACTATCTTTGTGAAATTAGAAAAAAATAGAGGACTGTTGTACCTTCTCTAGGAATCAAAGGTTGGAGTCAGTTAGCCATAATAATCTAATTCTCTGCTGAGATTAAATGAGCCAAAAATATACAAACAACTCCAAGACAGCTCTGCTGACTACAGTGCATGATTAACAAAGAAAACAAATCAAAAACATTTTCATTACTTAGTCAATGTCCTCTCTTACTGGATCTTCAGGGATTTTATAGCGTAGGAGTTTGAAATATCAGATACAAAGTGCAGCAAATGCTACTACAGGTAGAACACAAGGTGGTGAAAAATTAGAAAAATAGCTTATGATTTAGTACATCAGGGAAAAGCAGGAAAAAAATATTTCTTTCCTTCTTCTCTCACAAAAATTATTATAATCTCTGGAATACATACTGATACACTTGTGTAAAATGCCCATTCTCGGAAACGGTAAGAATGTTTATAGGGGATTTGATGATACATTTAATGACAAAAATGTCTTAAACTACTTTTATAAATATCCAATTTTCTATTTTCAATCTATGACTACAGCATTTGCAAGGAGTATATAGCCAAAAATTCACAAGTTCAATTCACCAAAGAAAAAGAAAAGCTTTATAGTAGCATCAGGATTTTTTAATCTCTGATGCAGTCTTGACTATTCTTGCAGGTGGGTGAGATGAGAGATCCCTTTTATTTAGGTCATTGGAAAAAAGTAAAACCCAGTACCTTTCCTCAGAGATCCAACTCCTAACTATAAAACTAATTGCTACGTCCTTATCTTTTTTCTAACCCTGTGCTTTGTTGTTTTGTCCTGCCGTTCCTGAAAGCCCCTTTACTTATTTAGCAGTGAAAGGAATTTGTCAGCTTCCACAGCCCTTCTTTTACTCAGTCCATTCTGCAGGCAGACTTTAAGGGCAGTGGCCTCTACTGATTAAGTGCCTACAGAAAAAAATGTGGTTCTCTGTCCCCTTGCTGAATTGAAAGGTAGCTGCTATACTCATGACACTAACCAGCTGCTGTTCAACACAGAAATCCTAATGGAGATGACTTAGATCCACTCATCCTCTGTTTTCAGGCATTTCTAACTATTTTATTCATTGTTTGTTTCTTTTCTTACACAGGATGGGCTCAGATGAGTTTCATCTCACAAGATATCCATGTTAAAGCTGAGATTATACTTCCTTTTTCCAAGTCCATATCCTACTCTTTAAATATCTGAGCATGACAGCAGGTCTGAAAATATTAAAAATAAGTATGATACATATGATTTGGGAGTAAAAGTAAGTATCAGATTTGTTAAATTAGAAAATCCAAAAAAATCCCCACTACAAACACAATCCAAAATCCCAAAACAGGCTACACACATCCCTCCTCCCAAAATAAGCAACAAGCCCAGGCCCTGCAGATAGTCCTTTAAAAATAAAATGCAACTGAAATGTTTAGCCCTGCTTCCTTTACTTCCTTTATTTTTCCTAGCCCTTATGTTATACTACCTTTGATTTATATTACAAAAGATATTTGAGCTTCAAATCATAATCGTTGTCACCATACAGTTCATCTAATCAGGCTGTATCTTGTCCTATTGCATACAAAAAGTTTCTTTTGAGCATCACTAATTGATCTGGAAACAGTAGTAACATCACAGTCAAGGAATTATGGCCAAAGTTCAGGCAAGGTACGAGACCAGAAATTATCCACAAATTGACGCTTAGGAATATAAACCTCATTGAGAAAGAAAAACCAAATAACGAAAATGCAGATGTATATCTTCCTAGATTACTTTATGGCTCACTGTACAGTACAGCCTGACCATCACTATTCTACCTTTAGGCTAATTGAGAAAAATACAGTTCATGTCCAATCCATAGCCAGCTTTGGTCCTCACATTGACTCTTTGAAGATTTAAGTCATTAATTTAAATAGAAGTATTTAAATACTGGTAGTTCATCCATTTTCAAATGATTAATAATAACCAACATTTTAAATCAGGATTTACAAAGGTTATCTTGAAAAGGAGCTTAGCTAAGCTAAGGAATCAAGAGTATCAATACAGAAGTTGCTCAAAATGTCCAGCCTGCTTTAATTAAATTAATTCACTTCTGTTTGTACACAAGGCCTTTATCTAGCATGCTATCTGTCACCACACAAAGGAAATGCCAGGCAAAATTACTTCCTCAGGGGCACACACAGGCAGAGTTTATACTGATTGCCAGCGTCATGAGGTTGGACAGCCAACCATTCCAGCCTGAATGTGAGGTGGGGTTAAAGGTTCTTGGCATTAAAGGACCATGGGAAGAGAAAGCCAAGCTCTGGGAAGGGCGTTTATGGCAGACATTCACTCTTGGAATGTGTGGAAACTGCTTTGCAAACCAGAGCTCTTAGTGCAGCAGACAGGAGGAATTCAAAAAAGCCTAGGAAAGGAAGTAGTGGCCATCTAAACCTTACTAATCTTGGAGAAAGTAAAGCAAATGCCCATGAGCACTGTGAAAGCTGTTGTTTCATTTTGCCTTGAAAGGCGGAAGGTGCTCTTGCTGTGGCATTGTGCCACAATTGTTACCAGCTAATATGGTAACCATAATTACCATATAATTACATTTTCTGGTACCTCACTGGAATAGACAGTTCGACATTAACTGTATCCTGCATGTTAGAGTAAAGGAAGGGACTAAAAATGACAATTAGAAATAGAGTTGGCATGAAAATCTTTTCATAAGGGTACTTATCCACCATTTTCTCTTTATTTTTTAAATCATGGCTATAACTGAACAAGCAGAAAAACAAGTCAAGATTATCAGATTAAAAATCCACGTAACACAATCTATTTGTTTTTCACCAGTAAACACCAGATGCCCATGAAAGAGCAAGAGAATAGAGGATGTTATCCTTGCATGATCTCCAAGACTCCAACAACTTCCAGGTCAGGAGCAACACAAGCCTGAGTAATGTCCTGGTATTCAAAAGGCCTCTGATACATTTGTTTATCATAAATTAGGAAGTTTGAATTAACTGTATCAGCTAGAAAACTACAGATATATTTATGCTTTTCAAATAAATATATTTTCACTTCAAAGAAACAACAAACACTGGTAATAGATTAGGTGTTTTTTTACATTCCAAGTTATATAAGTGTTTCTTTTTCTTCAGTCTATAACTTTACGATGCACAGAAGAACAAAACATAAATGCCATTTCAATCTCTAGATTATAAAGATAACTGCTATATTTCATTTGCAAATGTTTTGTCTGTATTGAAGAAAGAAAACAAAATTATACTGGCTTTATTTCAATATAACAGTGTATTGGCTATTGTTACAGTATGTTTTCCATTTATATCACAAACTGCCTAGAAAAGCTGCCTAGAAAAAAAGTGCAAAGATTAACATGTAAGCTTCATCAAAAAGCTATTTCTTGGAGCAAAACTGAGGTATTTTTTTTTCTATTTATTCTTAGGGGCTAAAATGAAATAGGATAAGAGTAATTGAATATATTGGTTAAAAAGAAAGAATGTAGAGTAAATGTTACATGATTTTTTTTCTACAGATTCAAATAATCACTACCTTCTTCTATACAATTGAGATAAATAAATGTCATGCAACATTGTAAGCTATTTGAATCTAAAGAACTAAACTGTTAAAATGTTCTAAGATTATTGGTAAGACACAGTCTGAGTAATATAGTAGAGGTGGTAAGAGAGGTAGAAAATACTGGCAATGGTAAGTCATTACATTTGTCCTGCTGAAAAGCTTTTGGAATACATCATGTCTTTTCCTCCCTAGAAAAAGATGTCTGCTTGCTCAATGAGAAGTGAAGAGGAGAATGCAATGAGGATTTGATATTTGTATTTGAAGAAATTTTTAATATTCCTCATGAGACTGCTTCTATCTTTGATCTTCGCTCTTTGCAAGAATTTTCTCATGACTGAAACAGAGATAAAAATCAGCAATGTGCCACCTTGAGAATAGCAAAAGGCCCACTCATTTACTGTAAAAGTCTTAACCAGATGTCTAACAAACTCTGGAATCTAACAATAAGAAATCAGAAAGCCTGTCTCTCAGCTTGGTGCATTTCAAGTGATCATGACAAAAATAAGCCAACAATTCATGAATCAATACTCATGCTTTTAAATATTTTTATAAGTATAAAAAAATACAGATCAAAGCCAGAAAATAAAATATAACAATACTGAATTAACAAATTGAAATGAAACTATTGTGCTGACAGTAACAGGCAAAACACACCTGAAAGATTATACAAATTATAACATGTATGTCTTAGAAGACTAACGTTGTAGTGCAGGTCCATAAAATGTTGAGCACCTTGTGATCCAATTAAGAAAACAGACCCAAACCACACAAAGCACTGTCACTGAAGAAGTGCAGAAGATAATCTTTCTAAAGTAGCCCGTCACACAAAGTCTTTATTATGTGCTATTTCTTTTATTGATGAATTTAAGTATAAAGCAGTTGAAGAAATGCCCAGTTTGGATAATAAATGCCAAAATCACATTTTTATTTAAAAAAAAAATAACAACCAGTACCTAAGTGTTGATATAAGACATGACCACTCATGTTCCACAGAAGAAAAAAGCTAATAGGGAAGTCATGTATGGCTCAATATGTTTTTAGCTGAACATCTCCCAGCCTCACTAAATGTCAGCAAGCAAACAAGAACTTCTGAAGCAAACAGCTTTTTCTTTACCTCAAAGAGAGACAATAGTGCACAATAGAAATCTTTACAAGTCTTAGTTCTTTTATTAAAAGAAAATTTAATGCAATGTATAAAAATTTCAAAATTTATTCCATTTCAGCCCTATGCACTTAATTGGAAAATCCTTGAAGACTATAAAAATTTTATACACATGAAATTCTCTAAAAGCATCCCAATGTATTCTTCCTTTCTCTATTTCTAATTTAAAACAGCTACATCACTACAAAATATCAAGTTATCATTTTGATGAAACTCAATTACCTGCATAAGCCAAATGATTGCATAGATTTAATTGTCATTTAAATGACAAGGTTCACCCTTAAAATATTAAAATTTGATTAAAACTTAGGTACATTGAAGACTCCATGACAGTCTTAACTACTAATATTGTGATTGACAGCACTCAAATTCTATAAAAAACCTATGTTCCTCAATCATCCAAATTTGTTCTGCTTCAGTTTTTGGACCTTTAATGCTGTGCCACTTTCAGTCTTGCCTAATCCATTTGATTGCACTTGTTGAGTCTTGTCATGTCAGGTCATTTTGCCCAAGTATTTTCTAATTTTTCATTATCCTTGAACTTAAGTCTCCATAATTCAAAACAGCACTCCACTAACTCACTCGCAAATTGAAAGATAAATTGAGTAGGAAGATTGGCTTTGTTACAAATCCAATCTTAGAAGAATATAATATAGTCTGCATCTAGATCATTCTTCAAGTACTTTCACACAAAGCAGCAATTTATTACATGAGAGCCAGAAAGCAAGTATGTTCCATCTTGGAGTAGAGATAAATGCAAGGTACCTGATCTGAGTTCTTAGGTCTCCTTCCTTCTTTGGACCAGACTATATGAGGTTATATAACACATTAACTTTAAGCAAAATAAATCCTTATGATATTTCATGAGACAGAGCCCTAAATTATGATGTACTTGTTATAAATACTTATTTCAGATATTGATCCAAGCACAGAGTTTTATATCATTGTTTTATTTCAACAGATCTATGGCATTTTGAATGATGAAAAGTGAACAGGATCTCAGTTTCACACTCCTGTCCTCTAACAGCAATACTTCTATCAATGCAAGAAAAGTTCCATATTCTTTTGTAACATTGTATTTTGACAGGATTAAAGACTCAGCTTGAAATGCAGTTAGATTGCCTACACTAGTCAGCAACTCTTAAAAATGCATGAAGTTCAGAAATGGTATTATGGACCTTTGGCTAAGCACAAAAGCTTTAGTCTTCTAGTCTCATCTCCTGTTTTTCTGGATTACATATCTGCATAGCAAGTTTGAGTTGTCTGATTGATATTGTAAGTAGTTAAACTTAATGCTTGTGCAGCAAATTAAACATGCAGTGATATTTTTCCTACCAGCAGAAAAGTTGAGAAAGGTTTGATGGTGAGATCACTCATCTGTATATACATCTGGAATGATGTAGAAGTTCAAGAAGTGGAAAGGAACAGCACAGGCTTCATGGGTCAAATTAGAATCAGAAGAAAGTGACAGGGACTTCCTTACTTCAGTATTCCAGAATAGGTGGCCTTTGGCTGCAGAGTTTCCATCACAGACCAAGTGAAATAAAGCCTCAGAGTCTGTGACCTAAACACAGGAGCATTTTCCTTGTTGTGAGTGTTGCTTCTTCTCCTTTCAGTAATATGGTTTCAAATAAAAACACCCAAGCCAGAATTGCAAATAATCTACAGGAGGACCATAAGGAAAATGTATTTCAGCAGCTCTGTGGTTTAATTTGGCCTTGACAGGCCCAAACTGAGACTCAAACCATACAAAAACATGGTCTCACAAGGAAAAACAAACAAAAAAACAAACAAACAAACAGCTTGTCAAAGCCCTTCCTGACGTTTTTAGAGCCACTTTCAGCAATAAGGACAGGACAGAGAAGTGTAGATATATACATAGATCACAAATTGTCCCACTTTGTAAGTCAACAAGACATATATCAGGGTATGTCACGAACAGTCTCACTGGGAATCTCAGAGAACAAAGATGTGGTCACAAAGAGATTAAGTGCAGGTTATTTTTAAAGCCTCAGACCAGTGCAGACTGCCACTGCATCCTTTAAAGAATGTAATGTTGCATTCATTTTTGTTCCTCTGCTTCAAGAAACATTGAATGCTAACTCTAGAATTGTCTAAGAGGCTATTGAGTTTTCAGCTGAGAAAATGAAGAATCAGTGTATTGACAAAGCATCAAGTAAAGAACGTCTTAAACTTAAACAGCATGTAAATTCTTGTGGCACTGACAGATTTTTAAAATTCTTTTTAAAAATAAACATGTAATAGCAGCTGTGTAGGTGCTTATTCTCTGTCTTCCATTTAAGTCTCCTGAGAGGTTGACAAATAAAGGCCTGCAACATTTTCAGATTAATACAGTTCCTAAAATAATAGAATTTCCACTTGTCACACTACATGAAAATAATGCACATACAGCTAACCAGACATAGCCAAATCACTTAGATATCACCTAAGAGCTACAAAACTATTTGAGACTGTGGAGTTGTCTTTTATACAAGCTATATCTCACAGTTATGAAGTGTTGCACCTATTTTCTTCCTTTCTTTGAAGATATTAAAATGCTAATTAAATTGGTTCACTGCATAGATAAAACAAACTCTCACATTATTCAAATAAATTAGAAATTCTTCCTGAAGTCATAGAAGGTTCCCTAAAAAAAGATAAATCAGTAGGTTAATTATTAATAAGCTCCACTATACATCATTATGAAGTCTTGAGACTAGAAAGACACCACTTGTATTACAACCATTAAGGTCTGAGAAAGAAATAATATTTAATCTGCATTAAAATAAATAAATGTCAAAAATCAACACCAATGATATCAACCTATATACTTTATTTTATTTAGTATACAAATAATCTCACAGACAGGATGTGGTTAACATTAGCTGCTCTTCATTCTAGAGAAGAATCTGTAGATGGGAAGCTTATACAGATACAGTTTTTTCAATTTTTAAAAAATAATTTGAGTAAATCCTTTGGCCTCCCTATATTTACCCCCTTAAAGCCCAAACCGGTGTCCATGCCTTTACTTGTTACTGTGTTATCACTGCTATTATGGTTATTCTGCATGCAATTCCTTGATAAAGAAGTCAGTTGTTGTTTGATATTGCAACATTAATGGTTTCTCTGAGTTTCAGAAAGGAGTAGTCACTCCTTTCTCTGCAAAGCAGAAACAAAACAGGAATCCATATACCATGCTAGATTTTAAGAGGAATCATCAAATGCTCCACATACTAATATAATGAATCCATGCTTTTTCAGGGAAACTCATGGTGTGGGGAAGAAAAAAAAAAAAAAAAAAAGCTAGCAAATGTGGGAAATAAGAGAGTATCTGCAAGGAAGAACAATCCAGGAAGTTTCTGACATTTCGTTTGTCTTCCCTTCATTTACAGAATTATTTCATTTTTAAAGCAAGATTCATGGACATCATGGCATTTCAAAAAGGAGATTAGTCAAATAAGTTACAAAGACATAAAACAACATTCAGTTTTGTATAACAAATAAATTTACTCCTAATGTTCCTACTACTTCAGTAAAATTTTTCCCTCAAAAAATACTACTTCAAAGAATTGAGAAGAAGACCTAAAACAGCAAAACAGGAAGGTGGAAATAGAGAGCCTCTAATCTAATATAGATTAGAGCACTGTTCCCAGGCCATATTTTACAACAATTCTAAAAGACAAGTTAAAAGTAAAGTAACGTGCTTTTCTATTTGAAATACCTTCATCTGTGATTACCCACACTTTGCAGGCAGCTTGATATAAAAAGAAAAATACAGTATGAACTATTTAACATTTGCTTATAATTAGGAATATCTAAATGCCTCACTGTTTTTCTATTAAAGCACATTTGTATCAGGCTGAAACAGTTACCACAAAAATACCACCAGCTCTAATAAAAGCAAAAGGAATTTTTTAAAAACTGAACCATATATATGAAACAACAAAGGAAATGAAGCTCAGTCTCCACTTTCCAAATCAGTATGTGTTATTTAAAACTTTTCATCATTTTTAAGGCATATCTAGGATCAGTTTCATAGAATCATAGACTGGTTTGTGTTAGAAGTGACCTTTAAAGTTCATCAAGCTCAATCCGCCTGCCATAAGCACGGAGATCTTCAATCAGGTCAGATTGCTCAGAGCCCAGTCCAACCTGATCATGAAGGAGCCCAGAAATAGGGTAGTCACCACCTCTTTGGACAACCTGTTACAGAGTTTCACTATTCTCTCTGTAAAGAACTTCTGTTTTGCCTAAAGAAAACATTTTTACAGTTGCTGGAGCTTGTATTTGGTGGTGAGAGGTGCAGAACTATAGTAAATGCCCTCTTTATTTTTGGTGTGCTACACAACCTGGCAAATGCATCATGCTTAAATGTGAGTCCATAAACTACATTCTAATTGGTAATAGTTGAGATTATTCACAGTATGTAATGCAAAAGTCACCAGACTTCTGGGAAGGTGTGATCACTTAACCCCAACAATAATTAGTATTTGGGCATATGAAAAAACCTCCACACAATTTAGCACAATTTGTACTTTCTGCTCAAGAGAGCCTCAGACTGGACCAGCAGTAATCCTACAGATTATTCAAAGGCATTTCATTCTTGTCTTGTATGAGAGTTTGCACAGACCTGCCTAATCAATCATTTCCAAGAGCACTAGCTGAAAGCATCCACTATCTTGAGTATCAATTTCAGCCCCAGAAAGGGTGAAAAGAAGGTTTATTCAGGTCAGCTATGCATAGACTGTATAATTTAACTGTACTCTCAATATTCCAAACTGAATTTGTGATCCTCTGCTGTAGTATCTGTTGGGAGACCTAAGTGGTACTTGAAGCAATCTTCTCATATTAGGGAGAATTGGAAAGAAGTGACTCCCTGAATTTAAATAGGTACTCATCAGCAAGTCACCACCCTTTTTAGGCAGAAAAATGTGTTTAAATTTAAGCAGACCACTTAAGTGCAAAGCACTGATGTGATGAAGTGTGCCTGAGCTGACTACTAATTTCTTCCTTTGTTCTTACTTATGTTTTAACCTTACTGCCATCTGTTCATCATACATGAATAACAGGATGTTGCATCCATGTTTAGGAATGTGTTGAGGAGTTTAACCACTAGAAGTATCCAACTGACATTAGATAGGTTCAACCTACAAGTAAAAAATACAATAATGTTGAATAACCATTGGGATATTTATTAAGGGACACATTTGTTTCTTAGTTGAAGGTTTCATTTCAGGCTGGATGACTGGGTCCAGTGCAAGACTTCTGTGGACTACTAGAGCTTGAGTTATGAGGCTGGGATTGTATGTCTTTAATGGTCCCCTCTAGCCTTTAAAAGTATGCTGTTTATACACAAAGTTATTGCAAATATATAATGTACATGCCTGTAGCTACAAGCTTCTAATCATTGTATAACTGCAGCTGTTTATCAATAAATGCAAATAACCAATTCCAGATCAACTTTTGCAATAAATAACTTTATCTTCTCTAGACTCATTAGTTAGTAAACGTGCTTTAAAAGGCAGTGAGGTTTGTAAGTTATCAGTGACTGTTTCGAAATCCACTCACTAAGAGCTCTGAGCAGCACTCTAACTTTGTATTAGGAAACCAACAGGAATGAACTAAAACATTCCTCCAGAAAGCTATACATACTGCCAAGGACAGTAACTTCACTTCACATGCTCTTACGTATAAAACAGTGAATTAGAGGAACCAGATACCACCCAACAGCTGAAAAGGTTTTCTTAGTGAGACAGAAGGCTATGGCATGCATCAGGTAAAATTCTAGAACAGAAGGCAGTACTGGAAGAAAAGATGCAACTTTCAAACAGGTTGGAGAGACACCGCAAACAATTGTGTCTGGAATAGTCCAGCCATGCAGCTGACTAGAATATCAGCACTTTTACTTATGGCCCCAGGTTCACTTCTTTTATTAAAGTATATCTTGACCTTTCAGTCCATTATCTAGATATTGAGTGAGGCCTGATTCAGGTCGTGCAAACAAATAACATCTATGCAGGCGAGTTAGCTGAGATAGGAAGGAGCACAGCAAAAGGAAATACTCTTCTTAATTGTACCTTTCTAACACAATTATGCTGCTTTAGAAGATTAATGAGTGAGGAAGTTACAAAATGCTTATCATGTTAGGGCTGATTTTTCTTATATGCCCAACTACAGGCAGTGTCTCATTAAAACGACAGAGCTGAATCAGACCTTGCCTATGAGCTTAGAGTGGCTTAGCAGCTACTATAACTGTAATATTTAAAGGAAGCTTGTTTTGTTGCAGCCGGATTTTAGAAAACTGAACCAGGTCCCTAGTATTTCTCTGTTTTAGAGGGAGTGCAACAGAAAGTCAGATTTTTCTCTGTACTTCAGTTTATGAGTGTGTAGCACAAACATAAACTTACTGTCTTGGTAAGTCTGTAAATTATCTCAGTTAAGTTATTTTGAAGCAAGCTGCTTTACTTTTCCTTTTCAAAACTACTGGTCCTTCATTAAAATATAGCAATGCAGCATATTTTACAATAATTAGTTACGTGCATTCCTCTGCTAAATAACATTAGTGGAACTATTATAATCAGCTGTGCTAATTTTCCAAATTTCACTAGAACTTAAGGCTTCTCATTTGTTTAGAATTACTAAGACAGTTTCAGAAGTTGCAATGAGAAGGTTACAATAGAACATAATTAAGCATATGGGAGACAAATTTCAGGGGTTTGCACATACAAGGTGTTAAATAAAAAAACAAATAATTATATAAATAAATTTCCTATTTCCCCTCTCCACCTCCTTATATCCTTTTATTTCACCTGTTGACTAGGTGGGCACAAGCTTCAAATAATGTCAAAAGTTCCTTGAACTCAGCTGTCCATGATCAAATAATTTTGTCTTCATATGTAAACAAAAGTACAGATAATTTAAATGGAAACATTGTCAGAATGCAACTAGAAGTTCTTCACCTACAACACATTCAGCATTCATTCTGAGTCACCAATCCTAGGAAAATAAAAGAAAAAATTCTCTTCTAAAAAAAATCTTGCTGTATACTAATTCCTTATAACTGACATACGAAGAATTTCTTTATCAAAAGGTATCAAACACAAACTGGTTATCAGAACAAACAAGATAATCAAAGATTTCATTGTGTTCTTCCAATAAAAGAAGCTTCTGTAGAACTACTAATTGAATATTAAAACCTTAGTTTTCAGCTAGCTACCAGAGTTCCATGAAGGAAAGAAAGGAAAAAGTTCTCTTTATGTAGCTCAAAGGTTGCAATTTTGTATCTATGGCAGTTATGACACTAAAATGTCATAAAGAATAATGAAAATGAAATTTTAATCTTAGAAGGAAATTTAACTACTTCAACTACCTTTCCATTTGTAATTCAGCTGACTATGAAATAAGTATGGACTATGGATATACAGCTGGTACTAGTGGTAATATTTCTAATGCTGACAGTTATGGCAAATATCAATTTTACAATCTGCCTCCTATGATTCCTCTAGTGTAATTTGTTTCATGTCAAATTATTATCAAATTTTAATTTCTGTTCTATTGGCAACATATTTTTCCTCATGGCTGAGTCTTCCATATTTAAAAGAAATCATAAAAAGTGCTTTTCTCTCCATTATTGAAATGGTTGTGTAATCTCTTGGTACATCATTATCTGTAAAGAAGGTTTAAAACTCAATCAAAATGTAAATTAAGTCTAGACAATACATCTACAGCTGCTACTCATGAATAAAATGTAAAGCCACTTCAGTCAGAAGTGAAAATATTTGACTTTTAATTGAATTTTTTGTTCTTTTTTTTGCCTTCACAAATAACATAGTAAACCAGCAGTGAATAAAGCCAAATGCAAATACATCTGTTCAGTTACCAGAACCAGTTCTTAGTTCAAAGGAAAAAAGGTGGGATTGAAAAAAATTGCATTATCTTCCCAGTTCCTTGTATTCCCTATTACATTTCTAAAGTGAATAAAAGGAAACCCTTAATAAACAATTACAGGGGAAGACAGAAATCTGAATCTGTTTATGCTTTCAAGAGCAAAGATTTCTGCTACAGTATTTTGAAAAGACACCTGAAAAGAGCAGGACTTATCTATTATTGAAGGTTTATCTCCAGTTTTGTGTTATTTTTTTACAGAATCTCAACAACTTAAGTTCATTCGAAGTTTGTAAGAAGATTGGTAATTAATGCCAAAACCTTTTTTTTTTTTTCTTTTTTAATAAATTGGGAAAATTTAAATATGAAGACAGGTGATAACATTAGTTTTTCAGAAAAACTTGTGCTATGATTACAGAAGGCTTCAATTTAATTCTTCATTCATGCTTTTTAGAAAGGACAAGAATTTGTGAGCAGAAAAGGTTTAGCATAATCATGCCTAAGATATGTCTTAGTCCCATGGTGACTTGAAAAACATGAGCAGAGTTAGGCTGAGATAAGCATTGGAACAATTGAAGATAGAGAAGGCTTTTTGCTGACAAAATTATTCCCTTTTATTAGCAGATCTGACCCAACTTTTTAGCTGTTGACAATATTTGCAATCCCTCATTTTAGGGTTTCAAAATATCTGACTTTTTCAAAACCTTTAATTTTAAAATATAACATAATTACACCAAAATAGGGACGGGAAAAAAAACCAAACAAACAAACAAAAAAGCAAAACAAAACAACCTTCTACTGTTTAAACTGGAGAAAAGTAAAACCACACATCACTAATATTTCCATGGAATTGACTATTTCATTTTTAAGGTGTTCTATAATATTCCTCACAAGGGCTAAGAATTAATGGACAATAAGTTTAATGTTACAAATTCCTCATTTCCTATTTAATATGCACGGCTAATACTTGCAATTTCAGAAGAGTACAGAGGGTGTCCACACCATCATGTTACACATGTGTGTCTGAGGGGTATAACTGTGAAGTGAGGTACTGATAGAGTCACTTAGCTCTTCCAGTGACACATACAAAGTATGTGAGGATGGAGGTGGCAGATACTTTGGTTCTCATAGCTTTAAAGATCTCCTGTCCCTGCCTCTCCAGCTATGCGTCACTGGGGTTTGTCTCACCATAGCTTTACCAGCATCATGACTACATTTCAAACCAGATCATTGAAATTACTAAAAGTGCCTTTCTCACCCCACATGAGCTTTGTAGGGGGCTGTTTTATTCCAGATCACTGCGCTGCAGTGCAGTGGCTTGTGGGTCTCCTAAGGCAGCTAGCTAACGGGCCAGTCAATTTCTGCCTAAGGAAAAGCTGGCTGAGGTGGGATCTAACCCTCACTTTATTGCTACTGCCAGCATTAAGTACCTGTGGATGAGATTATCATCTTAACCTTCTCCAGCTGTATAAAATGAATAGCTGCCTAAGCTGGGCTTCAGAATGACATTTCAAAGGCAGTATGTTTTTTGACTACCCAATTGGTTTTGCTTACAGACAGGAAGCATGAGTTATACTTACAAACAGGGCCTAACCAACCTCTCCCTTGAAACACTGGTCCCTTAAAACTGAGCATAGTTAGACAAGGATTTTGATGAGTTTCCAATAAAATTGAATGCATCAACATTTTGTTCTATACCCTGCATATTCTCTGCCCCATAAATTGTGGATCAAATACTATTCCTGTTGGTCAGTGTGGAGTAAAAATAAAGGTGAAAAATCTGAACAATTTTAAAATCCAACCACATTCCAGGTACTTACTGGTCCAGAAGTAAGAACTATATTTTATGACCTACCTCCATTTATGTAAACAAATTCTTTTTTCATACATCATTATTCAAGATGCTATGTTCAAGAGGCTATGAATCATGTCACCACACTTGGAAATGACTGCAGTGACCTTAAAGAACACAGACATTTTAGAAAATATTCTTAAACAGTTGTGTAATAAATGTTTACAAAAGACAAAGATATTTTCTAATGGCTTTTTTGTAGCACAATATTAATTAAATGTTATTACGTCTCTTAAATAAGTTTCCCTTTTAAAAAAGTGTTACCTTGAAATTCCAATTTATCCATCCTTTATTAACTAAAGACTTCATTGGACCATGAGTCTTGTTAGCAAAGATCAGGATAAAAGACTGAACTTTAACATCAAAAATATTCAAAGAATTGGTAGTTGCAAAAATTACTAAGTGAGAGCTTTGAAAACTTCAAGGTACCTGTATTTCATTGATTTCCATGGGTTTTGCAGGAATAAGTACTTTTTGAAGTTACAGAAATTGCCCAGCTCAATCTGTAGGTATCTGTGGGACTTTTGATAAAGAAACTTATCCCCTGCGGAAGTAGTTACTTCTAAAAAATGGGCATAGGGTATTTTCAGAGTTTTGAAGCAAATGTCCAGATGCATGAGATTCAGACTTTTTTAGTACAACTCAGTATTCATAGAGTATCAGAGATCATATATTGTGCTATTTATTGCTTGAGCTTTTCTATGCATCAAAAACAAAAACAGGCTGGCAATGAAATTATTGTTCAAAAATGCTGCTCCACTTTTTCCATTTGACAAACGGATAAAGAAGATATCTAAGAGGAACATTTTCTTTTATATCAAGGTCTATGCCTTACTAGAAAACAGAATGTACAGGACAAATTACATGAACTACATGAATTACATGAGCTCCGATGTTTTCAAAGTAGCACTTGTATAAAAGTTTTGTAGACCATGCCCAGGGAAATGGACCTATTTATGACTTTTGAAGTTAATTTTCTTTTCCGTGTCTGATATACTTGAAGAATGATTAAATTGCTTGCATGCGATAACCACGGAGAAGCAGAAAACACTTAATAAAATTGAATATAAATTAGAGAGTTGTCTATAAAACATGTTTTGGTTTTACTTTAACTTTGTTTTCTGATTTTCTTGAGTTAAATAAAATCTTTTCTTTTAAATGTTAACATGGTAAGCTATAGACATGATAGCACTGATTTAATGATGCACCATTTTATCTGCTGACAGACTAAAAATGAAAGATGGTTTTCAATATTTCTTTTTTACACAGTCTAATAAAAGCAATACAATATTTTCTCTTCATGAGTCACTTCAGTGTTTAAAACATAATGAAATGCAGAGGTGCCAATGATGTCCTCTCTGCAGCTTTAATCTACAAATATTAGTCCAAACAGCAGCAGAGATATATACCTTTAAGACAGGTACCAGTAAGACTAGAAACTGAAAAACATATGTCAAAAATAATGCTTCCATGTGTGGTAACATGCAAAGCTGGAAATGCCAACAACTTAGTATTATTATTAAATTTGTACATGAATCTTGTGCTTTGTATCTGCCTCAAAGGCAAAAAAAAGTACCTACCCAGTTACTAAAATACAATGAGTGCAAGAAGGAAAGAAAATGTAACACAACTGTAGTATAATATATTGGAGGACATAAGCTTACTTTTATGGAAAGTGTACAATTTGCCAACAAAAAGAAAACAAAGAAACAAAAAAACAAAAGAAAAAATAAAAAAAAAAAAAAGAAAAAAGGAAAACCACAAAACGCAAAAATTATGTAGGGACTTCTTGTAATTTATGAAACAAATTGTCCCCCTATTGCTGGCATGTTAATTCTTTTTTCAACAGTTTAATTCACAAACTTGTAGATCAAAAACCTCAAAAGTTTTGATTCATAATTCTATCAGATAATTAACTAAACAATTCAAAGACCTTAACAATATTTGGTAGTAAATCAAATCCTGAATATCTGGCACTGTCAAACTGCAAATCCCTGTAACTTAATTTTAAATTATTTTTTTAATTAATTAATTAATTAAAAATCTGAGGACTTTTCACTGTTCTTGAAGATAACCACTGGCAAAATACCATTTTGTGTGCATAACTGTGACTTGTGAGTAAATTCATCATACTTAAACACAAGTTAATTTTCACTGGATTTAGTGAATTGATTCACAAATACAGTATTAGGAAGAGAATGGGGAAAAAGGAACTTGAATTCCACAATGAGTGCACTGACATTATCATGATCATTTAAATAGCCTATAAAATCTGGGGCATTTATCTCTATGCAGCAGAAATAGCAAGTAGAACTTTTTCTCATGGTTTATCTGGACCCCAAATTCCCATTCATGACAGTGAAACTCCCAAGACTGATTTATGAATTAGAAATATACGAGCATCAAAATTTGATAGACATAAGCAAAAAGTCTTTTTTAGTTTTGCATAATTCAGACTTAAAAAGAAATCACCAGCTGCAACAGTGAATGGCTCACTGGTGGTTTCAAGTCTATTCCCTCAATATTTAACATAAATAATGTTTAAAATAAATGGAATATAAATAGCTGAACATCTTTGCAAGACTGCAACCAGTTATGGAAAACAGAATTGAATCCATCTATCTTAGTTAGAAAGATAAAGAGTTGATATTAAGGCAACTTTAACAGCACAGAGGGCAATGTAATGGAATATACTATGCGAAAACACCATGGCCTTCTTCTTCGGAAGGCTCCTAGGAAATCTCTCTTGCAAGTGGAAATATAGGTACATCTGCCTGTGCTGTGGGACAGAAGCAGAAGCCAACAAATTCTCTTCTAACCCAGTGACTACAGCATAATTCTGTGAGCTGGTGAGATCCTGGGCAGATAAGCGCTCACTGCAGTGGAAGTTCCCTACACTTTAAGTACAGCTCAACAAATTCAGACAGCAAAATGAACAGTGTTCAACCTTAACACATAGTTTTATTTCCACCTTCCTGTCACATGCAATTGCAGAGCCTCTCAAGAAAATAGTGTAAGCACTCAGTTATAGCAAGGCAAGTTCTGCTTCCAAGACTAACAAAAGAATCAAAAACAATATGTTGAAGTTTATCCTGTCTTTCCATGGTTCATGACATGTGAAAAAAATACAACATGCAATATGAATTAAATGTTTTTACCATCTACAAGATAATGAGATATCAGAGATTCACAGTACCATAGAATATGCTGAGTTGTATAAGGCCCAAAAGCATCATCCCTGGTTCAGCTCCTGACCCTGCACTAAACAGGACACCCCAAGAGCCACACCACATGCCTGAGAGCATTGTCCAAAAACTTCTTGAATTCTGTCAGACTGGTGTCGTGGCAACTTCCCTGGGGAGCTTGTTACAGTGCCCAGCTACTCTCTGGGGGAAGAATCTTCTCATGATATCAAACCTATACTTCCCCTGGCACAACTCCAGGCTATTCCCTTGAGTCCTGTCACTGGTCACCAGAAAGAAGAGAACAGTACCTGCCCCTCTGCTTCCCCTTTGGAGGAGGTTGAAGACAACACTGAGGTGTCCCCTCAGTCTCCTCCAGGCTTAACAAAGTAAATGACCTCAGCAGCTCCTCCTAAAACTTCCCTTCCAGACCCTTCACCATCTTTATTGTCCTCCTCTGGATGCTCAGAAAAGAGCACTTACACGTCTTATACTGTACTGCCCAAAACTGCCCCCAGCACTCGAGATGAGGTGTATGCACACAACTAGCATAACCCTGTCCCAGTCCTTTAATCTGTCTTTAAAGAAGGTGGGCAAGGGGATGGGAGGAAACCACACCCCCACCCCCCCCCAAAAATGCCAACAGCAATGTGTCACTCCCAGGTGACTGCATCCCTACTGCTCAGCTAAGCACAGAAATCCTTGCTGCAGTTTTCAGAGGTAAGGAGGAGTTTTCTTGCTCCTGGCAGGGGTTATTTTCAAAGTTCAGACTGATCCTCTGCTCATACACTGATTTTAGCAATGGATAATGCAAGATCTTTAAGACTTGCATTCTAATCATACATATATTGTATATGTTTTTTGAAATTCCACAAGTGTAGACAGAAATTAAAGTCTACACTTTTCCTTTATATAAACTCCAAATGATCCACCTTTTGGTGAAGAGGAAGATAAATATGTTAATTGAGTAAAGATGCAATTGAATTATGCTGACATAATGATCTGGTACAATTCCATAATTTCTGAGCATTGCATATTCCACTGCTTGTGTTTATTCACTTCCCACTCTGCTGCCTACACCTGAAGGCACTTTTCTAGTTCACATGCAACCAGCACTTAACCCTTCATTCCATGCAGCATTCCTTTTCTGTTTTTCAAACATCTTCCTGCAATACTGACAGAAAAGGCCTGCCATGCAGGCTGCCAGCTGAGCAGAGCTGTGCAGGAACAGGCTGGGTTTGCATGCTTAGTTAGAGCCTCCTTGTTACAGTCCAAGCACTATCCGTAACTCACAGACTGTTCAAACAGCCTTGGCTCTCATTCCAGCCCTCTGATGAGCAGGACATAGAAGTGAGTCAGTTGTCCTTTGGGAGGCTGAACGCCCTGTATATGCTGTTCTTTGGATGGTGATTCACATCATCTGACATTTAATCACTGAGACCAAGCTCTGACCCAGCTAGTTACTGCGTCTCTTTCATTTCAGCACAAAATCCAAGAGTCTGATCTGTCTGGCCATGCAGTAGAAGAGAACAGAATTGTGTAAGCACAAGAGGGAGCAGTTATAACTAAAATACCTTAAACACCTTCTAAACCAGTCTAAAACTGTCTCAGAAAAGAGTGCAAGTAGTGATGAAGCAGAGTATCTGAGAGCATAAATAATAGCTACCACAATTTTGCAGGTGGCAGCCAAAGCTCCCTGCTTACCTGCCACTGTTCTAAAAGGTTTGATCTTTCATTTCACCATTATTTTCTCAGCAGGAACTTCTTGGTTTTATGCTTTGAAACAGGACTGAAACAGCAACAGAATAAATAAATAAATAAATAAATAACATCTAGATCAGCGTGTATGAAGTATTCCTGACAAAATATAGTGCTCCGGATAGATAGGCTAAGAGTAATCTTGCATTCAGAGTCCAAAAAATCTATTCAAGAGTCACCTACACCACAGACAAATGCTGTTGCTCCAGTGTTGCAAGAGACACAGGTAAGTACCAGTAATCATCTTTAATCTCTACTACAGAAAAAATTTGCTATAAGTATGGGAGGAGTTTCCTAGTTTGAATCAACAAAAAGTACTATTTTGTAGGGTGGTTCCTGTGGTGAAATTTGGTTGAACTTTCATTTTATGAATAAAAATAAGTATTTACTATAAAGTACCTAAGTATATATATATATATATATATATAGTACAATATACTTTGTACTATAAGTCAGTACAATCTCTCACTCTCCACACAGTCTTTGTGGTTCTGCCGCACCAATCCATTACAATTCCTACCTCTGAAGCTTTCCTCCTGGAAACCTGCATTATATAGTCCTCTTGCTAAATGTTTTGAAAAAGAGGTGTAGAGTATTTTGTGGAGATTTAGTGGTGGTGGTGGTGGTGGTGGTTTGGAAGATTTTGTTTTGTTGGTTTGGTTGGTTCATTGGCTGGTTGTTGGGGTTTTTTTGATGTATGTGCTTGGCTGCTCTGATTTATCTGTGGTGTGACATTTGGGGAACAGCCGCAGTTCAGCTGTTAGCAGCTTTCTGCAACACTCGCCGCACTGTCCCCTTTGATGATACATGCTGCTAAATTTGACTGCAGATAAACCTACAATGCTTAAAGAGACTTTTTAGTGAGGGAAAGGCTCCACAGTTTTAAGCAGAGGATGGATGGAGCTGCCAACAGCTCCATTCATATTTATTTCATCTGAAGGAAAGCAGGCTTCCTTTTCTCTGTCAGGTAAACTCCAGATTTCTTTGGCAAAAGGCATACCCCATGCTTTTCCAGAGTATCCAGTGTTGTTTATTTACATACCTTTGTGGTTCTTTGAGGTATCTCCAGAAGTTCTTTTGCCAAAAGTTACAAAGCAAGATTAGTTTTCTTGTTCCCAGAATGCCAACTATACCTAAGAGATGTTTGTCCTGCTCAATGTCTATGCAAAACATGACATCAAAGATTCAGGCTGACTGCAGTATTTCCCCCTATACAAAATCGGTGAAAAGGAAAGGTGCATTTCTTGCACACTGAGGATGAAAGAGCAACATTCCCTAGTTTTTTATTAAATAGCTACAAAACACCCAAAGAAAGACATTTGCTAGACCTGCTTTCAGTAGTGAGACCTGCAAAGCAGAAATGTAAAACTATCAATTCATTTCAAAGCAGCCTGAAAGAAGTTCTGTGTTGAGAATTATATTTTGTAACTGCTGAATTGTGTCACAGTAAAGTAACTAATACATGTTTATGCAACAGTAAATTGCATCATCTTTTCCTGAGCCATTGCACTGACAAGAAACTTCTCTTAAATTTCTGCAATCACTCTTTCTATTTCTATGCAACAGGAAAATATGTAGAAGATTAGGTACCCAGATGTGGTGAACCAAAAAGTGATGCCTTTAAGGGGAGCAAAAAGGAACACAGACACTTCAGTTATGAAACACAACCAGTGCATTTCTGATGCTTTGTCCTGGACTTTGAGGACTCACATATGTACTTCTATCCTCTAGTACAAGCCTTTATAGAAGAGAGTTTTAATATATGTTCAATATAACGTAAATAACAACAGCTTCATTACATCTGTGGTAAGAGAATTGTCTGATTATCTGATAACAATTCTTCTTTCACACCTAAAAAACCACAATATGCTAATATAACCCACATTTGTTTTCTGTACATTTAAGCTGCCTAGTGCAAGGGAAAGCCCTAGAAGAAAAGTCTGCAATGTCTTAGGACACTCCACTCAGACATGGTTTTGGGGTTTTTTGCTGTTTTTTGGTTTTTGTTTTTTTTTTTCAATCTATTTTAGCAAAGTACATTGCTCGTTAAAGTGTTTCCAGATATTCCTTCATCCTTGCCCTTTAAGAAAATATTCTATATTCTTTTTGGTTTAGGACAGTAGAGGATGTATGTTCAGGGTCACTTCTTACATAACAAAGGCCACACAGCGGATTAGCACACTTGCTGCTCTACAGCTACACTCTGCCAGTATCTGCCTGCTACATAACAGTCTGGAGTGCCTTGGAGCAGCAGGGAGCTGCCTGAGAAAAATCACCAGAGAGGCCTCATGGGTGGCCAAAAGGAAAAGATAACTTGAAAATAGACAACTGAGAAGTATAGAGTAGCTCAAGATTGAACTAAATTCCAATTTCCACCTAGCAGAAATGAAGGTTTATATGTAAAGGAACACACATTCTGTGGAGATAATTTCTGGAGTGTTTTAAAGCTTCATGGTAAATGCAAACACTGAAAACCGTAAGTTTTATCCTACTGCTGCAGGTTTCAACAGATTTTAAAAGTACAAATAGAGAGGACTACAAACTACACACTTTTGCTTCTGCCATATGAAGTCAAAGTGAACACATTGGAATTAATCCATAATCTTACAAGCACACTCTCAGTTCACATGAGAGGCGTCTTTTCTGTCAAATGTGCATATTCTGAGCTGAATCATCACCATAGTAAAGGTTTTATATCCCATTCTGCCAAGAAACAAGGTTGAATGACTCAAGGAAGAACATTTTGTTGTGGATTGCTCCACTAGATGTGAGAAAAAAATTAACTGAGTGCTGGAGAGTCTAGTGAAAAATCTAAAACTCATTCAGGGAATGGATTGTTTGTGAATATTTTTATAGCAAAAAAATTCAGTGGGTTTTGAAGAAAATAAGCAATGTAGTTCAGTAACTCTGCTATTGAACATGTGTGTTAAAAACGACTTAATAAGGAAAGGTACATAGCCATAAGCTGAATTTTTTAACATTTCCTTTCCATTTATCCAGTTAACACAGTACTATCTGTCAGACATGAAAATTACACACTTTACATAGATACCTATAGAAGATGTGAGAATCTGACCCTTAAACATGTCTCTGCTTTTAACTCTTCCTTGAATCTACCTGTGGAGGAGTACTGAAGTGACACATACATCACAATAAAACCCAAAACTAATGCATATCATGGATGGATAGTAGGAATTCATATCAGCTGATAAGAGATGCCTGAACATTTTGACCATTGTTTTGAGCTCTGAAGGATATGTCAGTGCAAAGTAGAAAACACTTTCAGCTGCAGTCTAAGGTTCCTGAATTTGAATGCTTTCAGATCTGAGTAACACAGCAACAGCCAAAGAGAAAAAAATCTAGAGATCTTTCAAAATCTCTCAGAACTAGAAAGAACAAACAAGTCCATTTATAGAAAGACTTCAGATCTTCAAGGCACTGACATTAAGATTCATGGCTCTCACCACCATCATGAGGAGAAATCTTCCAGTAAGAAGGAAGTTTCAGTGAACAACAAGAATTTCAGTAGGATCATTATTATCCTTGATATCATGTCAAATGCAATCTTTCAGGTTAAAGAAATGGGAGATATCCTTTGATACTATCAGAGATGTGGATTTCAGTGGTAAGATTCAAGCAGATGAAAATCCCATAGCATTTTAATAGACTACAACCACTTGTTAAATTTTTTTTTTTTTAAATTAATCACTACCATTGCTTCATCTTCTCAGATAATGAGTTTTTTAGGGACTAGACAGAAATCATTATGTATAATATATTTCCTTGATGCTGAAGGCTTAGAGACATGCTAAGACAGAGGCACCCTGGTGTTAGCCATCTCACCTCGCTGTGACCACAGAAAGGATGAAGCAGGTCGAGTTGCCAGATGGCTGTCTCCTCAGATATTAAACACTGCCTACTTGCTGATACTTCTTCAGGCACTTCCACCTTGGAACATACTCATTAAAACATGATTTCTGAGAATCTGACAAAATTAAACTGCATCATGGTCTACTTACACTGAGATGGTGTTCAAGTAAATCAAAATTTTGGTCTGGGGCATTCAAATCACTTCAGATAGCAGCTATTTGCCCTTATTTTCTTTACTTTTTTTTTTTTTTTCTTTTTAATTGTCAAAATACATTGTTAATTGTTGGTTTTAAAACTGGTATTTGAAAACTGAAATTTAAGTGATTTGCAAAAAAATACTTTCTGAAGTACCACCAAATGAGACCTTGAGCCAACAAAAAGGGAAGGTTGCCACCTTAACTAGAAGTGTAATCTTTCCTTCCTGCTTCCTGGAGACATTCAGAAGCAGAGCTAGCTTTCCTATCCAAACACAAAATACTGAGTTCATAACGGGAATTTTTTTGTCTTCATGACAAGATAACAGCTGCAGCACTATTATAATGCTTTGTCACTTCAGTCACCAACTTCAGATTGCAAGGCCTTTCCTTTCTACCCTGCAGAAAATCTGCGTTTACTTCCACCCCCACTCTGTACTAAAAGCACAGAGAATGACAGCTAGAGTTTTCTAGATCCCTTTTCTTAAAAGAGAGAAAGGTGGAGGAGAAAAGTGGTTCTTCCCTCCCCCAAAATAATGCCTGAACTGGCTTTAATTTTTTTTTCAAGTTTATATGGTGCTGTTTAAAACAATTCAGAGGGATTTTTTTTTTTTTTTTTCAATACTTCTACTCCTGTACCAAGCAAATGTCTCTAGATATAGCATGACAGAGCATTTCCAGAGGACTAGCAAGTGCATCAGACAAGTTGGCACCTGACTTGAGGCCTGGGGAAAGGAGCTCTGATTGCTCCTTCATTCACCTATAGACACATGGGGTTGCATAAGCGCAGCTCCATCTGGTGTTAAGAGACTGACTCATGCTGGCAGTGATTGTCAGAAATGGGTCCCCTCAAGCACTGTCTTTTTTTTTACTTGTCACTTTGGAAAGGAGGAAATGTGGTTAACTAGTAATTTAGGCAGCATCAAGTGCTTGAAAATGTGTCTTGAAAACGTAAAAATTGTTACAGTTCTTAGTATTGTCACACTGTCCCAGAAAGTCCTTACTAATAAGGTAGAGCATTAGGAATACCCCAAACAGTTTGGTGAAAGACACTGTGATGAGGGGTACATTTTCTGTAGTAAAAGCCTTTCCTAAAAATATTCATCCTTCTCGTGCTCATGTTCCACAAGTCTCCATCACATTTCTAAGGCAGAGATGAAACAGTCAAGGACAACTCTATACAAGTTGCTTGACTGAGTCTGAAAGGCACTACTGAGCAGTAGCAAATATTGCATCCCAGAATCCAGAGGGAATCGGTCGATGTAGTTGCCAAGCACTTTCCATGATATTTGACAAATCACAGCAGTCAGGTGAAGTCCCTAGAGACTGGGGAAATGGAAATACTGTATCCATCTTTAGACAGCAGTACCCTGGGGGCTACTGACCTGTCAGCCTCCCCTCTCTGCCTGGGAAGATCATGGAACAGACCCTCGCAGAAGCTGTTCTGAGGACAGGGAAATTATTTGAGACAGCCAGAATGGCATCACCAAGGGCAAGTCCTGACCAGTTCAGTGGCCTTCTGTGGTGCAGTGTCTGCAGGAGACAAGGGAAGGGCTACAAATGTCGTTTATCTGGACTTCTGCTAAGTCTTGGACATGATCCCCCATATCATCCTTCTCTCTGAATTGAGGGGGAGATGGTTTCAATGAATGCACTATTCAGTGGATGAGAAATTGGCTGGATGGTCACATCTTGAGGGTAGTGGTAACCAGCTCAGAGTCTGGGTGGATATCAGTGACAATGATGCCACCAGGGATTTGTACTAGGGGTTGGGACCATTGTTTTTTAATTTCTTCACTAATGACATAGAGGGGTTGAGTACACCTTCTGCAAGTTTTCAGATGGCCCGGAGCTGAGTGGTGCTGTTGACAACCCTGAAGGACACGGTGCCATCCAGAAGAACCTGGACAAGCTCAAGAAGGAGGCCCATGTGAACTTCAGGAGGTTTAAGGAGGTCAGGTACAAGGTGCTGCTCCTGAGTCAGAGAAACTGGTATCAACACAGGCTGGGAGATGAACTGATCAATAGTAGCCTTGCCAAAGATATCTCAGGGCACTGGTGGATGAAAAACTGGACCTGACACATCAGTGTGCTGTCACAGGGGGATTATAGGAAAGACAGGGACATGGACATGACTTTAATGGGGTCTGTTGTGATATGACAATGGATAACAGATTTAAACTAAAAGAGGGTGGATTCAGTATAGATATATGGAAGAAAATTTTTATGGTTAGGGTAGTGAAATGGTGGAACAAGTTGCCCAGAAAGACTGGGATGCCCACCCCTGGGTCAGGGAATTCAAAGTCAAGGGTCATTCTAGGTCAGGCTGAAAGGGGCTCTAAGCACCTTCATCTAGATTAAGAAGTCCCTATCCATTTCAGGAGAATTGGACAAGATGACCTTTAAAGCCTTTCTCAATCCAAACCATTCTATGATTCTATGATCAAGGGCAGTAGGCCAGTCTCCTAAAATAGGCTGGTGTTTCAAAACCCTAATACAGTAGGAGTGGTATGAAATTGAGGTGTTCACGTTGTAAAGAAACGTGAACTTGTCTGAATTAAAAGGAAAAACTGATTTAAAGTGTCAATATTCTAGTTATAACATTTAATAATCAGAACAAGACCAGTAGAATAGCAACAAAATAAAAAATATATTTTAAAAAAGCAAAACCACAATCAGATGGAGAATTGATAAGCATGAACACACCATAAAATTTGTGCAAGGCAATGTGGTAAAAATTAAGGACTTTGTGCTACTATTGTCTCAGCCTGTTGTCTCAACTTGTGGTGCGTGTTTATTATTTTTGTACAATTTAAAATGGACCTTGAAGTGGACACCAAGAGTGGCACTTGCTAGCATAAATTACACACTACAGCCTCTGTATGTGAGCATGGGACAGGTTGAAATGCTATTACTGATGAATCAACACCCAACTTAACGAATATCTGTCATAAGTTATTACCTGTCCCTGAGTTGGTTTTTACCATCCATCTAACACAACCTCTCAATGGTTTTGTCACTGGAAGGGATGTGTGAACTCACAGTTCAGGCCAAGTAAGGCAGCTCAGACCACCCTGACCAGGTGCTTAATCTTCCCCAGCTGACTGCCTGAAGAAATGTAAGAAGCAATCCCTTCATTCCCTTGTTGATCAGTACAGGAAACAGAGGTGAGCAGCACAGCAGGAGTGTCTTCAGGAGGATCCACAGGCCTACATTTGTATTCCTGAAACCTCTCAGACTACAAAGTAACTCACTAGGAGCCTAAATTTGACAGGAATAAGAATTGCCTGGAGAGCTTTAATATTCTTGGTGGATTCTGCCATACTACATCACAGAAAAAATTATGAGTCTTTTCAGTATTTTCAAGGTTGGAAATAATCCAGAAAAACAGGTTCTATGCTTCCGTGTTTCCTTCAATTCTCTTTCTCCCTCCCCTTTTTTCTTTTTTTTTTTCTTCTTTCCCTAGCTTGGCATGGAAAAAGACAGGGGACGAAGAAGGAGGAGAAAAAACATGCCAGGAAAGAAAGACCTTCCTGAGCAGGAAGAGAAGAAAGGAGGTGGGGGGGGGGGGGGGGGGCAGAGAGGGAGAGCGAAGTCACAAATAACTTTCTGTCTGGTTCAGTACAGATTATTAATGTACTATATTCCAATTTAGACTCTTCTAGAAGGAACCATCTAAGAAGAGGTAACATTTGTTTCACCAAAGAGGTGAAATTCAAATCATGGTCACCTGGATGCAAAAGATCCATGCTAATTATTTTCCTCACAGGATGCTAAATTGTCACCATTAAAAATGATCAAAGATTACAAGTATGCCGTTTTTCAACTGTTGCTTGTGGCTGCCATAGGATAGATTCTCATCTTCCATCATTTAGGAAACCACTACTAATCTCCATGCCTGAATGTCTTTAAAGTTATAAAGAACAAGGTGCTTATAAAACCATGAGAAGAATTAAGACACTAAAGCATAATGCAACTGTAGCTCCACCTCATTTTCAACTAATTTTGCATAATTTAATAATGTCTATCTCAAAATACTCAAAATTTAATTACTATGATCACAAGAATCCATAAAAATATTTTTCTTGCTATCTTGGTCAGGAGACAGGCAACAATTCTTTTTTTTTTTTACAATTCCAAAACTTGTAATTCTTTTGCAATTTATTTTCTAACACAGGTATCTCTTCTGCAGCCACAGAGTAGAAAAACTTCACTCTGTAACCAACCAGACAGTGTGAAAAAAGCTCAGAAATAGTTTAGACAAGGTAACAAGAAGGAATGCACTTTAATAGTAACCTATACAACAGTAGCTGTATTTTTCTGATCAATAGCATTTCTTTTCAAAGTTGCAGTGTTTTCTGATTTCAGACAGCTTAGTGCTTCCTCCATTTTCTTAGCAAAGACTGGCTAAATGATTACTTCCTTTCACTGAGGAGAAATGAGTCCGAATTGGTGCCATTCTCTTCTTCACTGGCTTTTTCAAAAATTGAGATACTTCACCTTGACGTAATTAAAATCATATCACAAGAAGGTTATATTGCTATAGCTAATTTTCTGAAGTCTATATGCTATAACATACTTCTTGCATACAAAACTAATGTTTATTTAGCTGATTATGTCACTTCTTCGAATGTTAGCTGCCTGGATATCCACAGGATTTCTGCCCATCCTTGAGGTCACCTGCCTTCCCCCCTCTCCCACACCCGTACCTTTGAAAACAGCCACCTTTTTTGGAGGCAACACGTCATTTCCTGACATATACTATGGTAAATAAAAAGTTAGTTTCATTCTTATTGTCCTGCTATGTAAGTTTTTTAAAGGAGTGCACACTTCGCAATTTTTTTAACCTTATTTATAAACTGTTCAAAGTATTTATAGCCAAAATGATGCATCATTGCAGTAAAGTTATAAAAAATTGTCATCTTTCTTTTAATTTTGCCAATTCACAAACAATACATTTTTCTAAATACTTTGAAAATACACAACCTTAATATAGATATCAACACAGAATGCTCACTTTGAAAGTATTAAAATATACAAGTTAATCAAAAGCAAAAAGCTGAAAAAAGTGCAAGTGGCTGGTATATTTATCACAGTGAATATTCAGGAACAGTAGCACTGATTTTATAGAAGTCAAGAGAGCACTTGACACAGCACATTTTCATAGGAATGTGTATTCACAGTATTCATAGGAAATATTTAATACTCTTGATCTAATGGATACAGCAATATTACAGTGCTTCAGGCCCACTGAGCAAGAAAATAAGGCCTGCAATCACCAGGCTAGCACGTCCATATTTGAAGCATGAAATATTAATGAGGAGGTAGGGTAAAAAGAGGATGCCAGGAAAAACAGAAGCACAGATTTTAAACAAGTATTGAAAGTCATCTCTATAATATTAAACACACATAACCAGTGTTCCGGACAAATCCTGAATTGCTGAATCAACTAATTTTAAGTGAGTTATTTTATAATACAGCAGAAAAGTCACAATTTACATAAAACCATTAGTAACACATGTAAACTAAACTAGAGAGATGGAAGAAATTTTCATATAAAATATAAAATCTAGGAATAAAAGGGACATTAACCTGCATCTGTTGTTTTACATTAACAAGCCTAACTTTGCTACTGCAGGGATCTCAATGAAATGAGAAATGCTGACCCTTTCTCCTCACCTTACCAGACTGACTATAATACATTGCTGCATAAATGTCATTACTTTAAATATATATTAATGCTATCTCCTACCAGCACTTTACTACTACCTTACAGACCTTGGTTTTATCCCCTGTGCTTATAGTACATTGTGTAGAAGCCCAACAGCTGCTATTTCAATACTGTGTAATGTCTAATGGCTTGCACCTTGTCATGGGGTGACTTTAAGATAGCTTTGGGAGCTAAGGAAGTTGAAGCTGCTGGTGGCTGATGGGAGTCTCTTCTCCTGACCAATTATCAGTCATTTCTAAGAATTGACAGCAGTTTTGACCATTGAAAAGTGAGATCAACTTGTGAACACCACCTTAAGATGTAAAGCCAGAGCTCTCTTGTTCTCTTTGTGTTTCCGGCTTCTGACAAGGTAACAAGGCTTTATCTCAGCCTCCTCCCCCCTCCAGGCCGGACAAGGCCGCAGGGGTGTGGGGGGGGGGGGAGAAACAGAGCCGGCCGGCCTGGTTTAGTTTGTGGTTTCTGCTGCTGGACTGAAACCTGACACCATGAACATCTGCAGCTTTTCCAAGACTTTAATTCTTTTACTACCTGGATAAAACGTACAGATTACTCCTTTTTCCCAGAGAGACAGAGAGAGAGAGAGAGACAATCAACATGAAGAAGACAGTGAAGAAAAGAGTTAAGTTTTAGATGGGGAGGAGAGAGTAAGGAGATGCTTTATAAGCTGAAATATTTTTCTGTTAAAGCTATGGAGATGCACAATAATGTTCTGAAAAAAACTCCTTTAATTCATGACAGTATATTGGGAGGAATGGAGTGTTCAAAGTGTGGATTTTGAGCAAAAAGTAGAGTAATTGTGATACAGTGAGGTGCTGGAACAGAGTGAAGCAAAGATTTGAGGCCTTGAGGGCATTGAGAAAATTGTTTTCCAGCGAAACTCACAGAGACAGATGAAGAGAACTTCTGCCTTTGAATAACTTAGCCTTAAAAAATGATATCCCTAGACTCATGGCCCATACACACCTCAGAGTGATGTGAAATGGGAGGAGTGAGCTGATGACAGATTTCCAGGCAGCTGGCATCAGAGAAATAGAAAGCTGTAACAGAAATAGTTTTCTGGTGAGAATCTCCATAGATTAGCAGAAGAAGGCTTCTGTTTCTCTACAAAGACTGATGAAAAGACTGTAGCAGGAATTGGGACTGTTTCAAACACCAAAATTCCAAAGTTTTTTGTCTCTATGTTGTCATGTGAACAAGGGAATGGTGGGTAGTGGGGGATAAAAGGGTTTTCTGGAAGTTTATTCTGGTGTTCTTGTAGTTTTGTTAATAAATTTTCTTTATTCCTTTTAAGTTTTAAGCCTGTTTTACTCTTGTTCTAATCCATATCTCACATCAAGAAATAAGTAAGTTTTCTAGTAATTTTTTAGTTACTGCTTTAAAACCACGACACACCTGTTACAGGTTGGCTGTTAAAAGAGTGTGCAACCATCAGGTTGAAGGCCCTACATGATGAACTTCGACCATGTCACTTAAGTTGTATCCCTCAGAGTTTTCACTGAATCACAGAATCGTTTAGGTTGAAAAAGGCATCTACAATCAGGTCTAAGCTTGAACTGATCACCACCATGTCAATTAAACCATGGCACTAAGTGGTACATCTAGTCATTGCTTGAACACCATGGATGGCGACTCTACCACCTTCCTGGGCAGTGTCTTCCAATACTTACTAACTCTTTCTGCAAAGAAATTCTTCTTCATGGTGCAGCTTGAGGCCATTTACTCTTGTCCTGTCACTGGTTGCCTGGGAGAAGAGACCAACCCCACCTGACCACAGCCTCCCCCTTCAGGCAGTTGTGGAGAGTGATAAGGTCACCCCTGAGCCTCCTTTTCTCCAGGCTAAACACCCCCAGCTCCCTCAGCTGCTCCTCACAGCACTTGTGCTCCAGACCCTGCCCCAGCTCCCCTGCCCTTCTCTGGACTCACTCCAGCCCCTCAGTGTCTTTCCTGCAGTCAGGGCCCAGAACTGGACACAGCACTCCAGGTGTGGCCTCACCAGTGCCCAGGACAGGGGGACAATCCCTGCCCTGCTCCTGCTGGCCACACTATTGCTGAGCCAGGCCAGGATGCCATTGGCCTTCTTGGCCACCTGGGCACAGCCTGGCTCATGTTCAGCTGCTGCCACCAGCACCCCCAGGTCCTTTTCCTCTGAGCAGCTTTCCAGCCACTCTCTCCCACCTTATGACACTGTCTGGGGTTGTGACTGAAGTGAAGGACTCAATATTTGATTTCTTGAACTTCATACCCTTGATCTCAGTCTCAGGCTGAGTGATTCAGCAGATAAAGAGACTACCAGAATTTCCTTCCTAACCTTTGGTTAGGGTATTCAGTCAAAACTGAATGTACATGAGCAGAAACCTGAATAATCATCTGTTTTCCCCCTTTGGCTGAGAACACTTTTGCCTTCTCTAGAAGGAGAAAAATACAATGAAACTATTAGAAACCAGCAGAGGACTTCTTGTTCCTCTGGTACTGGTTCCTATGGAAAAATAAAGGTATGGTCTTGGCAGCAATCAGCAAGCACAAAATCACATGAATATGGACTTAGAGTGTGTGATACGAAAGTAACTTCACTAAGCAGCCTCTCACAGCAGGGCGTATATATAGTTATAAAATAGAGTCAGTAAACAACAGTAAATTTTGTCACCACTTAAGGAGAAATGAATTTGAAGCTACTTACCAAGCGCTGTTTTATAGTATGGAAATGCTACTACTTTAGCTAAGAAATACATGCTTGAAATTCATCTCCATCTATTTGAGTGGTTCTCACATAAATAGGCTTGCTAGTCATTTGGGAGGTTACCTCCTGGTTTCAGCAGTTACTGAGCCTACTGGCACAGAAACTCTTACTCCAGCCAGGAGCAAATTGGGACAGAGCCTGCATCTGCAGCAGAAAGTCGTCATCACAAACCACAGCAAGCTCCTTATTCCTCATCTTCTCCTCTAGGAAATCTATTCCCTAGAGCTGACTAGTTTGTTTGACATATGTCAGGTTAGATAAGAGGAACATCAGTAGACTTAACCCTCCAGTGCTGCGGACTGGACTAAAAATCAGGCCTGCTTTACGTTAGCTACCAGCTGCCTGAAGAAGGTTATCATTTTCATATGCAGGAGAAATAAAACAAAAGTCTGAGAAAATAAGCCATAATTTTCATTTAGCTTAGCCATCCTTCAGAAGTACAATAGAAAATATTTCCTTTAAATAACAATTTAGTAAAAGTATATAAATATCATAAATACTAAAACAGTTTAGACATTAAAAGTAATAGCAAGATAGCTAAAAACAAATCAATGCTAAATGTTACTATGTATAAATAAACTAGCTGCACTCCTACATTTTTCTTCCTCATTCTGTTTTGGGGAGAAGTGGAGTGTTAGGGTTTTTGCAGAACTAGGTGGATAAATCGTCACATAATAAGAAAATTCTGTTATATGTCACTTGGCTTTAGGGTCTAATTCTGCATCGTTTTTCACATTGCTTATACTTTTATCAAATAAAAGCTGTTTGGTGGCCTCTGGGAAATGCATGGAATACCTTAATCCAGTTCATCATCATCTGGTTTTATAGTTGACACAAATTAGCTAGCAGGCAAAAAGGCCAGCTTGTTTTCATTCAAGACCACTGAAGGCAAAGGACAGAACAGAATTATAAATCTCTTTAAAATCTGTTCTTTGTCAAAGTCTGGGGATGGAGGGCGGGGGTGAAGGAGACAGGGTGTATTTGAGTGTGTGTGGTGAGACTTCGAAGTGATATAAAAAAATAGAGAACTTGAAAACTAGTCCCTGCAGTTTACATTTCCTCATGAGTTTAGCCATCTGAATTCTTTGAGCTAAAGGTGATCATCAGAATCCCCAAAGCTTAGTTATTCCATGCTACTTGTCCAGATAAACCTAGACGCTACAAAGATAAAGAAGGTTATATGAAAAATGAGAGCATACACAGGTTCCTACACACATGGAATTTGAAACCAATTTTTAAGCTAGCTACTAACAAATTCATAAGGGGGAAAAAAAAAACCAACAAACCTGTAGGTATTCACTACAAGGACTTCTGCCCTTAGCAAGAATTTTATTGATTTTCAAGTAAATATGCCCACAAAGCTGATATTATAGAAACTATTTTAGGACACATGGAAAACAATTACACAGTTTCACCAATGATATGCTGCAGGCATTCTGCTATGGCAGCACATCTCTGCGATTGCTGTTATCATACCTGTTTGCAACACAGATATTTTCTTCAAGCTGTTGACCCAAGCGTTTCTTAGCTGTTTCCTTGCGAGTTTTGGGAAGAAACAGGTACAATAAGTCGCAATACTGTACATGATTAATTGTATTCCAAATTCACATGGAGAAAAAAGTAGCATGAGCATACATATTACATAATAAGCAACATGAAATTATATATTTAATAAGCATAGTATAACAAATCACGTTACTTTCATCCATCAGAAATAAAGACCCTGTTGTTCATCCTGCATTCAAAATTCTTATTATATGAAGCAACTGGGAAGTTATTCTGCAACCCATAAAGTACTAAAACACATTTTACCCTTAAAAATATATATATTTGTTGTTTGTTTTATTGGAAAACCCCCTATTCTCCTGAAGATAGTATCTTACTAAAACACATTAGGAGCTGAAAGGATATGCACAGCATGTTAAGGACTGGAATTAATAGTGCCTGCAAAGCAACAGTCCTTTATCCATCAAGACAGCTTTATATTTAGAATTGGAAAAATCTTCTCATTTATGATTTTCCTTGTTTGGGTTTTTCTGGAATGAACCCAAAACAAATAAGTTATTTGGAATACAAACTCCTAGCTTAATTTGCAATGCATAGCTGTATATCAGAAGCTGGGAGGCAATGTCAGAGAAAACACTGTTCTGTACATGTCCTCTTGTGCTCCTCTGTAAATATCCGCTTCAGGCCACTGTCAATTATACAATATAGCAGTCAGCAGAGTTTTAGGGTGACTGAAACTTTTATGGTTAACAGCACCACTGAGACAGAAGGAAAGAGGGAAAGGACAAATGAGTAAAAAGTAATATAAGAAGGAAACAGTGGGGAAAAAATATTATTATTATTATTATTATTATTATTATTATTATTATTATTATTATTATTATTATTATTGTTATTGTTATTGTTATTGTTATTATTATTATTATTGGAGTTCTTCATAATTTCCATAAAATTGCCTTTCATAATCAGTTGAACTACTCAAAACTGAACATACATTGCACAACTAAAACTGGACAACATCAAAGAACTCCTCCAGAAGTTGACATTATCATTACCTAGGTGAAACTTCATGAAATACTTCAAGTTTAAAACAGAAGTTTTTCCACTGTGTCACAAATAAATTCTATCATTTCAAACTAAGCGGATAAACAGGGAGTTTCAAAATAAAACTTCACTATCCTTATCTAGATTAGCTTGCCTTCTATTACATTCACTCAACAGCAAGCAGAGTGCCTTATATAGAATTGTATTTCCTTTTTGGCTCACTCTTTTGTAAGCCATGAAATTATGCTATTGCATCAAATGAAATACTGCTATTGCATCAAATGTAATTGCGCAAATAACAATTCTTCATCAAAAAGAAAAATGATGAAAGAGAAGTATGGATGCTAACTGTGAAACAGAGAGCACGGTGCCTGTGGAAATTGCAGGCCGCATAGCTTTCTCAGTCTTGCCTGAGAAAGTGGCCTGGGAAATCATAGGGAGGAATTAAAACAATCCTCAGAGATAGAAAACAGCCTTGAAGGTGCTGTTTGTCTGTTCCTTGTTTTCTTGCAAGAGAAGCTTAAGGGGTGGTGAGCCACTGACCAATGATGGTGATGTGTTAGTTTGCTAACCAATAAGAGTTTCTTTTCTGTACTTTTCATGTATCAGTCTATAAAAAAGACCTGAAGCAATAAACTGAGAAAAATTCTCCTGATCGACTCCCTAGAGAGTCTGTGTTGTTCTTCTCGCCGTTCCTAATAGAGCGACAGAGAAGGCCAAAAAAATTCATGTTCAAGTGCAGATATATCTAGGAGTAGTTGGATTTGCCTATATTATCCCACAGTGTTTGTATCCATATGTGCATATCTTGTGGCTCTTACATTTAACCCTTTTATTCTTCACAACCTTTCACATTAGAACATAAGTATTTGATGTAACCTTTAATGACTGAGAAGCATCTAATAGAGAATTTTCACGTGTCCTAGGTACTCATGTTCCTCTGACCACTGACCTTCAGGATCATGCCAGGAAGAATGGGAACCACAAGTGTATTGAGACAAGGCAGACGAACAGAAGAAAATCAAATACAGAAGAAAATCAGCAAGTAGTTCAGGAGCCATTCAGTGTTGCACCATGCTTATGTCAAGTCTGAAGTAATAAGAACACAAGAAGGTAGCCACCCCAGCTGAGAAAGTCCTTGAGCTACTTGCTTTGTATTTAACCTAATTTTTGTTTCAACCTGATAGTGTTAATTGCTGGTTGATTAACAATTTTTTAGCTTATTTCTTCTTTACTTCTTAAACAGAGTTCCCTGGACCAATTACCATTCTAATGTTACAAAGCAAAACAATATTTCTTAAAGAAGAATAAGTAACAGGAACAAACTGCTCCATGAAAACAAGATTACATGTATGAAAACAGAGTAGTAAAAAAACTACCTCTACAATTTCTTCAGTTGAGCTGAATTTAAAAAAAAGTGGTAATTCAGCATCAGAAAAAAGCTTTTCATGCTGATCTAGTAATCTTAAGAGTGATTATTCAAATCAATTTCACCAAGAGTTTAGCATAAAATGTAGCAGTCCTGTGCTGACAGATGCTGGTTAGTAACTTGAATGTAATATAGGCATGACATCTAGAAACCCAGTACTAAAGCTAAAGAGTTGTTCTATGAAGAAATTTTATTTATTCATTCAAACTTTTTACTTTAATGACTCTGAATCTGTGTCTGATTCTGTCAAATTGAGCAGCTGAAAATAATTTATGTGGGACAGACTTGCCCCAGACTATCTTCCATGTTCTTCTCAAAATCCAATATACACCAGCATCTTAGAAGCTCAAATATTTAATGAAATCGGAGCTGAGACTTCAGGGAAATAAATAAGTTCATTCCTCTGGCAGTTCAATAGCTTTTATCTTCTCTTATAGAAAACACATATGCCTTCCTACACACATGATCTAGTTAAGACATCCCTTGTGCCCCTACTTTTCAATGTGAGCTGATACTGACATCCATTTCTATGAAGAATGTAATGAAAGTAGTACAGATTAAAATCACCTACCCAACTGAAATATTTTTAATACAATAATTAGAGATTAATAATCTGTCTTTCCAGCAAAAAAATTCAGCATTTTTTTTGCATTTAAAAGACAGCCCAATTTTAGAAGAGTATAAGAATAGCTTTACCTTGTAAATAAAATAAAATAATAAATAATCAATTAAATAATTATTTTTTTTTAATTCCCAGAAATAAGCAATGGGATGCACTTGGAGTAGGAGTTTTTGTGCTCTGATTCAAAATAGCTGATTTACAGCCTTTATGACATTTTAAGTGATAAAAGTTCTCAGTGAAAGGCAGCATCTAAAGACTATTCATGAAACACAGTAAAAACACACCAAGGTACAGTTGACGTATTTCATGGAGCATTTTAGACCTCACAGTGACTTAGCCTAGAAATACATGGTGATCTACTGAATGGAAATAAATACCAGATATAAGGATAAAAATGCAGTCCTTACCAAGCTAAATTTAAAAGTAAACAGGATTCTGAACATTTTCTGAATAGACAGATAGATAGATTAGATAGATAGATAGATAGATAGATAGATAGATAGATAGATAGATAGATAGATAGATAGATAGATAGATATCAAAGCTATGGCCATCACCCAGTGGAAATAAGTACAGTTATGCTTTCACTGTTCTATGATTTCTTCTGTATTTTTAAAACAAATTAATCTGAACATTATTTGACCCTTCTAATTCAACATTCTTAATGGATGAAGTTTTCAGTTTATAAATTAAATTCTTTAAGTTTCAGATCTCTATTGAAGTTGCATTCCAAAGTATCTTTCTGGCCTCACGAAGTTTTACCACAAGAGAATATTACCTTAGAAGGAAATACCACAAATTTTATCCTTCCTGTACTTGCACTGAGCTGAACAGTAATTTCTCCAAAAGCTTGTATTGTCATATCAAGCTGCTGGTATTTCATATTCAAGTAATGAGCACAGGATTTTGATATTAAGCCCAAATGGTACAGTGGGCAAAGATCTTAATCCTATCCAGTACAAACTGAACTTTAACTTCAGTTCAAGCAGTTGTGTCTAGCACATAGGATTCATGAATAATCTAGCAAATTTTTATTACTTTGTATTCTTGATGAGTTTTACAAATATTCTCTCCTCAGTGCTACAATGTTGTCACAGTGCTATGTGATGGAGGTAGGAAGAAAAGAGATAGATGCAGGTTCCAAAATAACTTTTTTCTCTATAATTCCTTTGGAAAAACTTTTTTTTTAATATATTACTGATTGATTTTTGTCCACTTTCTCTTCCATCATCAGTGACAATTTTTACAATAGTTCCTTCTTTCACAAAGTTTTTAAAAAAAAAAACCAAACCAGCAGGTCTCTGTCTTTTCATGTTAATAATGTGAAGACAATAGTCATAAATGACACTGCAGTGAAAAATATAATTAGCTGAAAGCTAGCTAATACAGCAATGGGGGTTGTGCAAGGCCATATGTCATGTATTAAGTAGTGGCAATGCTCAATATTCACTGCTGAATGCAAATTAATGAATTTGAATAAGATGCCCTAGAAGAGATGCAAACAAGTGGAGACTGTGTCATATTACCATATGTGTAACAGTAAATAGTCTTAAATATTCACTGCCTCTGTAGTGCTAAACTCAGCTTCCAGCTTCCAGAGAGTCTCAGCTCACTGAGCCATTCAAAAGTGCCAAACAGCTTATACATACAGCAGAAACTGTAGGTAAAAGAAACTGTAGGTAAAAAATTCATCTTTTTTGAAAAAATGATGTCCTATTCCAAGTCATGATGGTAATCAAACAAGGAAAGAGTAAAGCTACACCTAGAAGTGGTTGAGAAATGGGACTATTCCCAATGTTTCTAATGTAACAAAGTAATTTTTATTCAAATTAAATGTAACCCATTTTTCTCTTCCCCTGCAAAATAAAAGTGGAAAATTATAAGAAAGAGCAAGAGAAGAGGGCACTGTCATATAAGCATACAATATAAGGGTGTGGGGAGACATCTCATTTAGTATTAATTATACTCTCAACAGCAAGTCCAACTTTTTCCTTTTCAGTAGGCAAGTCTCAGCACTAACCTTTGCTGCTGCCACTGTTGTACCAGCTTTATAAAGGATGAGAGGGAAGATTGATTGCTGTGCTATCCACAGACAGGGTACATAGAGGTTAGATCAAAACCAGATTTAAGAAGGCAGCACGGGTATCCAAGAAAATGAGTGAGGGGCTGAAGTGATAAACAAATTTCTAACAGTTAAAAAAATAATTAAAAATTGCAGCTCAGATTTGAGAAATTTTTTCAAAGACATCCACAGTAAAGAGCCACAGATTTATGTCCAGGGAATCTCGCTTGTAGCACTTCTAGCCCTGCATTATGGAAGATGCCATATTAACTTACTGTTCAACATGACCCCATACAGAGAACAATACTTAGAAGCAAAAATAAGGAAGCAGTAAATATTTAAGAGAAAATTGATATAATCATATATTCTAAGCATGGATATGAAATCCAAGGACTCTTACTTTCGAGTTTTTTGCAGCTGCAGAATGATTGTGAAATTTGTCTTATAAAAGTCTCTTAATTCTGGTTGATTTAAGGAAGTTATTGCAATACTGAATACCAATGTAAACAAGATGTAAACAATTTTTCTATCTAGGGTTAGCTAGCAAAGACTGCAAAATTTCTATGAGATGGAGACATGGGATACTCATTCCTAATAGTTCCTGTGATGGCCACATTACAGAAAAGCCAAAAACCTGTGAACTGTGAAACCAGGTTTGTTCTGTCTTGCCTGTAAAGACAGAGAGGGACAGAAGGAGGAGTGCAGTAGAATTTTCCTGAAGGGACTGAAGTCTATTCATAAAAAAATAGAAAATGGACCCAGGAAAATGGAGGTAGGGAGAAAAGGAAATTCCAGAGACCGATGTGGTTGAAGAAGAATGTTGTTTTAGAAAGGTTCCACACACCATAAAAGACCTGAAAATTTGAAAGAATCCTGATTCAAAGTTCAAAGGGCACACAGAAATTTGAAACTAATAGCTGTAAGAAATGACAGAGATACATGTCATTGATTTATCCAGTCTAAAATGAATCTAAAATATTTTAGATTAATCACTCTACTTCAGTGGGAAGCCTTTATTTCATTTAACAGTCTACTGTTCCTGAAAAACACAAACCAGAGCAATCTCACTGGGATCACCTATCCTCATAGAGGCACATTTCAGGAACAGCACAATGCTCACTGCCACTGGTCTCACTTCAGGAAGGGATGTTACATACTCCACTTATGGAGGGTAAGTGGTAAGTGGCCACTGTGGATTTCATAGCTGTGGGGCTGATAAGGGAGTTTAAAACTCCAGGCATGCATCTTGCAGACCTATGTAAAAATACTTTTGTCACTGGGAGATTTTGAGCACAACTGCAAGAGAGCACAAACACTGTTTTAATTTGAGCATGGTCTAACTGACAGCATATGGGCCAACCTACCTCGCTGAAAAAATATCACTCAGCTCAGTCTTTTCTCTGATCAGTAAGGGAGAATGGATGCTCAGCGCATGTGTTACGACCAGCCATTTAGCCATTCCCAAACCTACATATGGCTACCTGCTCAGAACCCAAACAGCCTGATACAGAGTAGTGGAAGGAGAAAGTCAAAGATTCTCCATATCTCTGTGGCAGGCAATATGTGGAAACTGGAGAGCAGAAAACCAGTGACTCCATTGTTTTCACTTGTCAGTCCTGCACAAGACACTGGAAGATGAAATTAATCCTTATAAAATACTTTGGAAATGGGAAGGGACTTTTTTCATTTGTTTTACTTTTTAAATTACTCGGAAAGAGAACCAGCACTGCCAAGTGTCACTTAACCATTTTTTGGAAAAAAAAACATTAAGTGGAAAATGAGAACAGATGAAATGAAAGGAAATCATGCTTATTTTGCTTTGACAAATTAGAGATGTGATGGCAAGGGCTTGACAAAATCAGCATTACTTATCAAGCTGATATCAGGTTTGCACTGGAAATTGCAGTATTTCTCCTACGGAAAGAAAACTTGGATGAGAACAGGTTTAATGCTTCCTGAGCTCAAAACAGACTTTTCTACTGCTGAAAGACCCCTGTAATGCCTAGGAAATAGACTCTATTTGTCATACAGCCTGAGAACAAGCATATGGTAGTGCATAAATTGTGCTAACATTCCCTTTCTGCCCAAAATGTAATAGAAAATGACCTTGAGTCATAAAAAATAGCTATGAAGATCACAAACGTAAACCTGTCTGGTTGAATTACCTGGATCTCTGCTAATGCTGTTGCATCTTACTGAGGGCTTATCATGTGCAAAACAGTTATTGTATTAGATTTGGAACTTTCTGCAAGAAAGCTTCCATATAGAATGAAGTAGGCAAATAGGCATCTGAAAGCTCCCAAACTTGGTGGTGTTATTATCCACCCACCAAGTTAAATTACTAACAAAAGAAAAGAAAATATATAATACTTAGCAACATCTTAGACAGTTTCCATAATTTTACATATCACGGGATGAATCTGGCTTTGTAAATTACTGTTGTCATGGCAGCAGTGTCACAGTCCCAAAGGGAAATAAATCCTCCTAACAAGTTGTGACAAACCAGCATAACAAAGAACAAAATTACTTCAGTCTTGCTCAAGGATTATTGATTTGTTATTTGAAACTCAGAATTGGTTACTGAAAAATCACTACTCTCTCTCTTTTTGGGAGTGTCTTCAAAAGAGGGATAGCAGATAACTAAGATTTTCTTTACTGGAGATTTTCTTTTCTATTTCCACAGAGCATCAAATTCAATCTTAAAAAGAAGAAAAATAAAAAGGCAAAAAATAGTAATTTATTTATTTAGCTCTGGTTGATTTGAAAAAACACAGCATATTCCAGAAGACCTGAAAAGAGACAAAAAATTTATTTTAAAACAGTCCAATTTTAAATTGAATTTCTCATTCATTGCCAGTGGAAGATCTGCTCACAGAAGGAGGTGGGTAAGACAAAGCTTGTAACAGATGTGTTTTTACATGAAAAAATTATCTGTATGATTCTGACCCAAACAGAAAACATATCTGATTCAGGAAATTCTACATCTATTTCAGCATAGGGACATCTTGCAGTGCGTTGGAAGTTAGAAGAACATTATGGGGAAGCATTATCTGTGCTTGTTTTAGTTCTGCATCCTTCTCAGACACTCTTCCACCAAAACTGAGATGGGAAACTAAGATTCAGGGAATTTTTCTTTTCCTTATTCCAGCAACTACCTATTGCTGGTCCTCCATATGCACAGCCACAAAAATGCAAGACTCCAAAGGTGATCAAAAGAGACTTCAAGGCATTGGGACAGTTTATAAGGGAATCAGAACTTCAGGTTATTCTTATTTCTGTTCTTCCAGGTGCAGATGACAACATAGACAGAAAACAGGTAGCCTCCATCTGCTAATAAATTACCTTGTGACCAATGTAACCACCAAAACTCGATGTTCTTTGATAATGGGATGGCCTACATGGCACCAGATTTGCTGAGTTCAGAAAGAATTCACCTCTGTCAAAAAGGAAAAATCATCTTTGGCCAAGACTTGTTTCTGGGGTTTTAAATGAGATGTGATGGGAGAAGGGGATAGCATCATAGCATCAGGTTTAACAGTGATAAGGCATGGGATGACAGGCCAGCCACTCATACCAGTGAGCCAGAGACAGCAAGAGATGCCTCTTGAGAGAGCCTGGAGAGGTTATGCAGGTCCAGAGGAAAACACCTGAAGCACAGCAGCAAGGAATTCCAGACACTCCAGGCAGAAAGTAATAATGCACTCAGCTTGGAGAATAACCAGGAGGAACTAGAGATTTGCACATTCCTGCAGAGCTCTGATCTTACTTGCATCACAGAAACTCATGGAGTGTCAAAATGGAAAGATATGAGGTCTTTAGGAGGGACAGGCAGGGGACATGAGAAGGTGGTAATGCCCTCTGTGATAACAGAGTTCATGGAACTTCAGCTGGTGATAGATGAGGAGCTGAATGAGAGTTTATGGGTCAGGATTAAAGGGAGAGCAGGGACAAGTGATTCAGTAGTAGGTCTCTGAGGCTGCCTGAAAAGAGAGATCAAGCTGATGAGGTCTTCCACACCGAGAGAGGAGTGGTCTCATATTCACATATCCTGGTTCTCATGGAGAACTTCAACCACCCCATAATCTGTTGGAGGGACAACACAGATGGGCACAGACAGTCCAGGGTGTTCTTGGAACATGTTGCTAGCAACTTCCTCTGCCAAGTGATAGAGGAGACAATGAGGTGAGGTGTTGGACTGGACCTTTTTGTAACTGACCAGGAGGGGCTGGTGGGGAATGTGAAGCTCAAGCACAGGTTGGACTGCAGGGACCATGAAATGATGGAGTCTGAGATTCTTAGGGCAGTGAGAAGAGCACACAGTTAGCTCATTACCCTGGAGACTCGAGGAGAGCAGACTTTAGTCTCTTCAAGGGTAGAATTCCATGGGATAGTGTTCTGGGAGGAAGAGGAACCCAAGACAGCTGGTCAAGGGTTTTTCTCCTCTAGGCTCAGAAACAACGTATCCCTACAAAGAAGAAATCAGGGAAGAAGTCCAGGAAGCCTGCACGGATGAACAAAGAGCTCCTGGAAAACAGGAGGCTGAAAGAAGGTATCCTGCGAGGAATACAGAAAAATAGCCCAAATATCAAGAAGATTGTTAGGAAAGCTAAAGCACTGGCAGAAGTAAACCTGGCCAAGGATATCAAGAGTAACAAAAAAGGCTTCTTTGGGTATATCAATGATAAAAGAAAGACTGGGGGAAATGTGTTCCTCTCAGGAAGGATACAGGAGACCCAGGTACACAGGGCATGGAGAATGCCAAGGTATTACATGATTTTTTGCCTCACTGTTTTACTAGCAAGTGTTCTGGCCACACTGCTCAAGTTGCAAAAGTTGGAAGCAGGGACTGGGAGAATGAAGAACATCTAAGGAATCTGAAAGTAAGCAAGTGCAAGGAAATACATCTGTGGGTCCTGAGGGAACTAGCCAAAGAAGTGGCTAAGCCAGTCTCTGTCACACTTAAGACGTCACGGCAGCTTGGTGAAGTTACTCTTGACTGGAAAAGAGGAAACATAACCCCCATTTTTAAAAAGGAAGATAAGCCCAGGGAAATATAGGCCAGTCAGTCTCACCTCAGTGCCTGGCAGGATCTGGGAGTAGATCTTTCTGGAAACTACACTAAGGCATATGGGAAATAATGAGGTGATTGGTGACAACCAACATGGTTTAACTGAAGGCAAATCATGCCTTTCAATTTCACAAAATTGGCTTTCTATGATGGGGTTACAGCAGTAGTGGATGAGGAAAGTGCAACAAATGTCATCTACCTGGACTTGTGAAGGCTGTTTTGCATTACATCACTACCTTTAAACTAGAGAAACACAGATTTGATGGATGGATGAAAAATTGTGCGGATGGAAGCTTGCTGTCCAAGTGGAGACCAGACATTTATCATTCCCTGACAATCAGTATTGGGACCAGCTCTTTTCAACGTCTTTGTCGGCAATTTGGACAGTGGGATTAAGCTCAACCTCAGCAAATTGCCAATGACAGCAGGCTGTGAGGTGCAGTTGACTCACTGGAAGGAAGGGATCCCATCCAAAGGGAACTTGACAGGCTTCAGAGGAGAGACTGTGCAAATTTTATAAAGTGTAACAAGGGCAGGTGTAAGATCCTGCACCTGTGTTGTGGCAGTCCCAAACACAAATACAGGCTGGGCAGAAAATGGTTTGAAGCTAAGCCTGGCAACACAGACTTGGTGTTTGAGGATGAAAATCTCAGTATGAGCTGACAATGTGCACTTGCATCCCAGGAAGCCAGTTGCATCCTGGCCTGTATCAAAAACAGCATGGTCAGCAGGGCAAGGGAGGGGATCCTCCCCTCTATTCTGCTCTGGTGAGACCCCACCCAGAGTTCTGTGCCCAGCTCTGGGGTCCCCCACACAAGACAGATATGGACCTGTTGGAACGAGTGAAGATGAGAGCCACTAAGTTGTCATAGGGCTGGAGTCTAAGACTGAGAGACTTGAGTTGTTCAGACTGAGGAAGAGAAGGCTTCAGGGAGAACTTTATAGCACCCTCCAATATTTAAACAGGGTTTACAAAAAGTTTGGAGAAGGACATGTAGGGATAAGACACGGGAGAAGGAGAAGGAGGGTAAGATTGGATTAGAGTAGATATCAAGCAGAAATTCTTCCCTATAAGGGTGTTGAGGAATTGGAACAGGTTGTCCAGAAAGGCAGGGGACTCCCTGTCCCTGGAGGTGCTTAAAACTGGGCTGAATGGGACTCTAAGTAACCTAGTCTCATGAAAGGTTCCCAGCCCATGGCAGGGGTTTTGGAGCTAGATGGTCTCTTCCAACCCAAAACATTTTATGATCGTATGATAAAAAGATGTGCCTTTGACCTTTGCTACGTATTTCAACAAGATTTTAGTATCTGAATTGCTTGCTGAAGTTATACTTTATTTCTCTAGATTAGCCCATACGGGGTGAATCAGACCTCTTCTAAATGGCTTTCTGTGGTGCAACTTAATCATCTCTGACACTGACATGCTAAATTAAGGAACGGTCATCTCAAGGTAGAGGTCGTGTAAAGATATAATCTAATAACTGGAAACACAATAACTCAAACATCCAGGAAAACCTGGTTTAATATGGAATTGATTTGACATTAAAGACTTAGATTATTCTGAAGCTGAAACAGAATATCATCAAATAATAAACATGTTGCATATAGAAATTTTCTGTATGGTGAAAAGCCTTAATTTTCTCAATTGCATTCCAAATTTTATTTACTTTGATGATCTCTCATTCCCCTCAAAAGCCATACTGACTACCAAAATTTTATTTCTTTTGGCAATTAAGAAAAGTTAATTTCATTATAGCTAAGGTTGAATATAATTATTTTTAAACTAATTGCTTATTATTCCAAATTGAAAAAGTAATTAGCAGTGGTAAAATAATAATATTATGGTTGTAAAGATATCAAAACAATTATTTTTTTCTAATTCATTGATTCACAACTATACAGGAACCTTTTATTCACTGCCCTTGGGTAGTGCCTAATAATACTTCAGATAATTCTTGTAACATCATGCCACTAGTCTGGCAGGTCTTCTGGTTAAGGTTAAGGGAAGTCTATCTACATCAGATAGAGATGTCCTGTGATGATCTCTTCCTGCTCAACCCCAGCTCTGGTACAGTTCCTTCCTCGGGTGATTCATTTGCCCTCAGGCTCTGAGTGCTGCTGGCTCAAAGATGAAATGGAGCCCCAGAAACAGTTCTGTGAGATATACCTGTCCCAGATTAACAGAATAGCTGTTTTGAAGGGCTAAAGCAGAGATAAAACCTCAGCTGATGTTTTAGGCTTCTTTTCAACACTGCCAAAAAGGGAGACTCCTCATAGTTTAGCTAGTAGGCTCAGTAAATCATGTGCTCAGCTGACACTGAGTATGACTCAGCCATGTCCCTTATTTAAAGCCTCCATTTCACTCATTTCCCTGTTCTGACAACACAGGATTGTTAACAGAGGAAGGGACTTCCTTCTTCCTTGCCCAGCCCCCAGACTATAACTGAACAGTCTCCATCTGTGTCCCCCTAGGCTACAGCAGACAGAAATTCCCAATGCCTTTGCTTCCTAACTTCCTCATCGAGTCACTGGACTGCCCAAACCTCCAGAAGTTTACCATGACTTACCACACCCTTCAAGTGACATTGGTGTAATGGAGCAAGCAGACTTTTAAAAGCAATCGTTTTGAGAGACATCTCAGGTTTTCTCCCATTCATCTATGGCAGATTTTTTTATTGATACATCAGTCAGAGAATCAAATGTGCAACAGAGAAAGGAAACAGCTGTTGAGCACATTTGGAGAAGGGAGGGAGCAGGGAGGAGAAAGGATGGCAGAGACAGGAACCATCTTAATTGCAGAACGAGCCAAAAAGCATGAAACCTATGAAATGAAGAAAATTGCCCACAGCAGAGTGATCATCATAGGGAAAAGGGACTGATGCCTCATGAGCAATTGATAGCAATGGACTGAAAGATAAAACTGAACCAAAAGGAAAGGGTTTATTGTGTGCAAGAAAAGTTGCAGATGATAATTCTCAGCTAATAATTTATGTAAAGTTTTACATTCCTCATTTAGGGATGAGCATGATTTTCGTTAACACAGGAACGAGGAAATTAACCCTGAGTAATTTTATATGAGCTTCGCCCCTCAGCCAAATCAAAGCTTGCTTGTGCACTCCCACTCTTGTGGTTTTTTAAGTGCTCTGGGAGTTGTCATATATTTAAATGCAATATTTTATCCTTTTTCAGTCCAAAAGCAACAGATCCCAAGTCTCATAGGAAGGATGAGGGTGTGATGTGGCACACATTACTAAAAATTCAGGAAGTTTGGGTAGAGATTAGAAAAGGGCCTAAAAGATTTCCTCCCTGGAGAGCAGGACGGGACAGACTACAATATAGAAAAAATTTAGAACTTAATGAAGTATAAATGTGTAAAGGAATTCAAGCTAACAAGAAAGAAAGAGCAGGAGGGGGAAGGATATTAAAATAACCAATCTGCACACGTACAGCTGAAGTGTCAGTACTTTTCATTTGGTTTCCTATCTCTTTGTGACAAAGTTTAACTTTGAGCATCTAAAATATGATAGTGGTGCCAGCCTAAACATATCAACCTGACATTTCTATGTTTGTTTTTATCTATATCATGTTTTGTTAACTCAGTCTCTGGGGTACTATTCCTGATTACCTCAAAATTGTTATAATCTGAAAAGGTTATTGAACTGTACCCTGCATGTAACAGCAGAAGCTATACTTCACTGAGTATTCTGAGGCTTAATGAGTGTTCTTAATGAGCTTTCAAAGATCAAAACAAAGTAACTACCTCATCAGCAGACAGGAAAAGTGAAATTAAAGTAGGGAATCAGTATGAGTGTGGGTGATTGTTCATATGCATTAATTTCATCTGCCATTTCTCTACATGTTCCTTACGGTTCTATAATGAAGCAATTTCAAACCAGACATTTAAGGTTACATCTGCAGCTACATTTTAAAACTATCAATTTAAAATTCTAAAGAGCCATGTCCATCATTTTGAATTTCAATTAAATATAAAAAATATTTATAGAGACGGTTATTGCTTCTACCATTACACTATGGCAAACTGAATAATCTGCTAGATATGCTCCAGTTGATCAAAAGAATTAGAGCCAATCACTTGGAAATAAGGGAGTGAGAGACTTGTAGGCCTGGCAGTCTAGCTTAACAATATTATGCTAATTTTGCATAATTTTCTTCTGGAAAGAAAGAAAGCTAATCTTCTGGAATTTTTTAATGTGACAACTACTATAAAACATCATGTCTAAAGGTTTTCTTTTTCTTTCAGAATCTTGTATCGAAGTAGATCTATTCTCAGTTCCACATTTACTTATTCATTGTTGATTTTTTCCCCTGCATTTCTTGTTGCATACTTCCACCAAGAGACTTCAATATCAAGAATCAAGAATGGATACTGTCATGCCTCAGTTTCCTAGCTTCTTTAGAAGGCACCTCAAATCTTCAGCTGAAGATGGTGAATTTCACTACTAAACCCTCTTACCAACTACAAATTAACTCCACCCTTTTCTTTTTTGCATGCAGCTAAGCCTTTTCCTGCTTTGGGACCAGGTTTAACAGCCATTCTTGACTTTCCTGTGCTCTTTGTCAAAATGCTCTAAGACTGCTGCCAACCTAGTTTCCAAACTTCTGTCTGTGTTTGCTGCTGTACAGGAAATTTCTTGGTTATCCATGTGGCCGGTGGTTGTGCTTGTCTGACACAGATGCTTGGTTGTTTTGCACAGAGGACATCCCACCTGGGGTCTTTGTAAGTCTTAGTCCAGACTTGGTGAAACTGTTGGCAGCACATCACCCAACTGTATCAAAAAATGAACCTGAAGGAAAAAAATACATCCTCATTCTCATCACTGAAACAACCAGGAGTGCAAACATGAGGAGACTATAGTTACAGATGAAAACGGCTTCCATCCAGAGGCCTAGGAAGTATGAGCTATTATTGGGACATTTCTCTAGGTACTAACTAAACTAGTTAAAATTTTTTCAAGGAGGTATTTCATCAAGGAAAAGTGACTATGTGGAAATTTATTCATTTCAAAGTAAGTTTGCTTCAGAAAGGCATTTTCAGAGCTAAAATACATTTTGATATAGCTGAAAAATTGCTTTGACCTTTTTAGAAAAGGAACATTTTTATCTGCCATTCAACAAAACTCATATTGCTATAGTTTTAGAGAACATAAAATTATCATTAAAACAGAAACAAAACATCTCATGACACCTGAAAGGAGTTTCCAGAGTTTGTTTCACTGAGAACGGTGAAACATATTGTTTTCATTAGATCTGGTGACAGACATGACCTTTTTCTAACTGTGAATTTGCAGATAAAAACCAAGATCCCATATAGTTCAAGTCCTTACTGTGCCAAAATAGACCGATGAGGGAAGCTGCAAATATTATGCTCAATACCCGCACTCCAAGCATTAAGGATTCCCCCTTGCTTTCCAGAGGATGCAGAAAGAAACAGATATCTAATGGTTTATCAAGCCATGGCATATATTAGAAGGAGGATCCTAAGTACTTGCTACTCACTTGCATTCATTGCCACATAGGGGTGGCCTCAGGTCAGTCTGGAGACAGTAAAGTAACTCTGGCTGAGAATTCATCTAACTATCATCCACATGAAGTAATGAAGCAAAATGCCATACCATTTGCTTACCCATATACAAGACTATTGTTTTACTTTAGCTTACATTTCTTTTACAGGACATCACTTTTGCGACATTCAAGGTTTCTGGAAAACAATGGTTAACTTGAATGTAACTTCTTCAGTATTAAAACATGCAAAAAGCATGGGAATGTGTGAGCTGAGTCTATTAAAAAGTGTGATTTAATATAACAGTGCACAGTAATTTCTAGGTATTTGTTTTCAGGGCTTTGTTTTGCCAGAAACATTCCTGGAATGTAAGTGACAAGGATGCTAGCCTATGCATACCTAGTCCAAGTAAGGAAATTTAGTGACAGAGAGAGAAAGACTTAGTGCACAAAGAGCCTTGGCCTAAAATAAAATGTAAGTTAAATCTTGGTGAAATCCATTCTTCCCTATTTTGCTATTTTTACCTATTTTGGTAGGAAGAAAAGAGATAGGTCAAAGGAATGGAAAACTCCTAAACTTAAAGTAAAATAAAATAAAATAAAATAAAGTATCCAGCTAACAAAAATATCTTTTAAAGGTGAAAACTGTAAGAAAATCAGGAAGGTAGAGATGCACATGATTCTTTGTAAGTAGGAGCTTTAATTCCCATCAAAGCCAAAAGCTTTTGGAAGGTAGTACTCAAGAAGGAGCCAAAGCAATAAGGAAAAACCTTGGCGGAAAAAAGAGAACTTGCAAAAAGCCCATGGAGACAACAAATCCCCCAGACTACTTAACAACTGGAGGCAACTGTGACCAGAAATGGCCAGGAAATGATTCCTTGTACTGCTCACATCCTGTAGTCAAACTGAGATCTCGTACATTGTTACAAAGCAATACTCCAAACAGCCTTAATAATAACAGCAGCACAAAACAGAGCCATACTGGACTTCTACACCTACAGAAACTACTGCCTATTCCCCTTGTACTTTCTGCAGAAAAGAGCATTTGCTTTGCAAATACACCAGAAAATACCACTACTTGCTTCCTTTAATGTGTTCTCAAAAGGGTAAAAAGAATACTAATGTAGAGTGGGAGAGATGGGAAACAAGGCCTATAAGTTTAAATCACTGGAAGGCTTGGGTGACATTCAATATTTACGGCCAAGCAGATTGCAGTATTGCACTACTTATTGCTTATGGACTCTCAAAAACACTTCTGGTTCGATTACACAGCCTTTGTTTCTGAATGCTTTTTCAACTCCTGGGCAGCTAGATGATTGCTTTTCTTCCTACATCAGGCTGGAAAAATGATGGGCATCTGAACACCACAAGGCAGTAAAAGATGCTCAGTGTTAAGTTGTCCTAAGATAGAGCTGTGCCAGCAGCTTTGACAACAGGTAGCTGCTGCACATGCTTGCAGAACAGAGACTAAGTTAGTAAAATTCACTTAATGCTCACCAACAGGGACATGTTAATATGCTGCAGTGTTTCAGAGGCTCTCAAAAAGGGCCAACTCCTCTCCTGCTAGGATGGAACACTGAGCACATTCCTGTAATGAAGCACATTAAGCACGTGATTAAACTTTGGAGAACTACAGGCTGCTTTCTGTGTCCATCATGGGTTTGCTCTCATCACAGAAAAGAAAGGAAGCTGCCCTTCTTGTCTGTTCTGTTCAGCTGACATTTTTATCCAGAAAACAAATAAACAGTAAAAAACAATCCTTAGAAGAGAGGACTGCAGGTCAGGATGATACTGACCACTGAAGTGTGGGAATATAGCGATGGGAATTCTCTACTCCCTGAACTGCAGAGTGAAGGGGGAGGAGGAAGCTGAGCAGCTGCTTTGCTTTAAGACATATATTTATCTAGTTTGCCAAACTTCACAGCTCCTTACTACTCTGTAGACCCTGAGGGGGTGGATGGAAGAATGTCATGACCAGCTTCACGAAACTCATAACCTTTCTGAGAGACAGACAATGATGTTCTGAGAAATGGTCTGCATCTCTGCTGAACTCTGACTAATGGGACAAGAGCTAATATCAGCTCATGTAAAGGGGTCAAGCAACACAGATCCAGGCAAAATTTACCCAACAACTGGTAGAACAAAAAGTTCAGAAAGTGACTGTTACAAAATGAAACTACAATTCTGCATTGAGAAGGACGACAAAAAGCCTTTTTTTCAGCCCCTTCAGTTTAGTACAAATTCAATATCTGCAGCTTTGACTGCAGAACTCTGCACTAGGCCATTCCAGACCAAAAGAACTCTGGACCTGAAAACCAGAAACCCCTCAAAACCACAACCACATAAAAGCAGGAGCTTTCATTATTGCATTCCTATACATCTAGGGAATGCTATTTCACAGATACTGTCCAAATTAAAACAGAATCTTGTTTTTATCCACCAAAATTGGGGGGTGTTATACCAATAACAAATGTGTTCACAGTGATACTTTCAAGTGTTACTACTAAACATTAGCTTCTGAGAAGACACTGTTTAAGTAAAAAAAAAAAATTAAAAAGGTGTTTTGGCAAGCTGTTAAATGGGCAATGTGAGAGACCACAATTTAAAATGATGCTTTGATATCTTTATGTACACATGTATATTATCAAGGTTCGTGGTTTTTTTAAATGAGCTAATGTGCTTACTTTTACAAATCTTGTTCCAACTCAGCAACATTTTTAGGGCATTTTCTTTTACATGCATTTCTAAATAAAGCAGTCCTCTGCCCTGCATCTCCCTTGATTCTTATCAGATGCCTGAAAATGCCATATACAGCCTGCACTGGATTTTCCAGGCAGGAAAGTACAAAATCCTTAATTATGACATGTCTTAAATCATAAGGATCCAAACTACTTTTAGAAGAAGTAGAAAAAATAAATAAGCATCAGATAATATCAGACTGACAAAACATCTAAAATCTGTTTCTGGCCCATTTTACAGTGAATAAAAGACTCTACTGACACAAGCAAAAATGACATGAGAGAATAAACTTCTTAGTATCTAAGATTAGAAATGCAGATTTCTTCTTTTCTGCATTTCTACATTGCACGAAAAGGTCATATTTGTTCTTGTTTCTTTCATTTAAACACTATGGCCCTCCTCTGAGCACCAACCATGTGACTCCCATAGAGCAGTAGGGAGCCCTTTGGGTGCAATACCAGTTTCATGCCCTACTATACCTGGGAAAAATTGAGGACCTTCACTCTTGGTGCAGAATTTAGAGTCTGATCTCTAATGCCATATGGTGTTCTTGCTTATCTTCCCAAGTACTGACCTCAGATGCCCATACAAAAATACAAAGGAACCCAAATACTTCCACTGGACAGCCTCAAAAGGCTTGTAATATACAATCCATTATTATAACACAAATGAAAGTTTGTTTTTCTTAATTCAGGCAAATAATTTAACTGTGATGTACCTCAATTTGGCTTGGTAACCTAGGACTATCAAAGCATGTATAGGGAAAGGACACCTAAAGATGACTAATTGCTTTCAAATCATAAAACAACTTTAAATGGAGCAAACCATATAAGTGAATAATCTCATTTTTGTTGATTATGTCATTTATTCTTATATATTCTTATATAATTATTAATAAATAGTGGTTTAATTTTTAGTTTTCTACTGAAATATAGGATCATGCTGTGTTGGCTGGAAGATATGTTCTAGCAATTTGTGAGACTTGTCTTACTTGGCCAAAAAAAGCCTGAGCATATTCTCTGAAAATTATAAATTTCAAGCTACTTTGAGGAAAAACAGAAGATTAGGCATAATTTTGCCAGCCTCCTATTATTAAACATTTTTTATTGGTATTTGCACTCCATTTTAGCATATGCTAATAACTGTGAAGGGCAGCACATGAAAGTAAATAAATATTTCCAGATTTTCTCTGCAGAATGCCAAGTTTATTTGAACTATTCTTATTCATGTCTGATATATTAAAAAGTCAGTGAGCAAGGCTAGCTAAGCCAGACACACTTGAAGATGAATTATTAATAAATTTCAGGGATTTTCCTGTGAAAGATGTATAACAAAAACTTTGAACTGTCAGGAAGAGAAATATCTTCAATTTAAGGGCACTTTTCCTATTTAGTTTCTTGCATGTCTTTTCCCAACATACATAATGACTGTCATAATAAAAACACATTTAAAATTTAGCTAGGCACTTGCTTGTGTAAATACACAACTAAGTTTTTCAAAGGAAACAGGAGCATAAATCCCTTTTGTCGTTTTAATCTTCAGATACCTTGAAGTATAAAAAAGATGGCCTAAAATATTCTTCTGTGGGTCCCCATGTTTAGACATTTGAAATCATCCTTCAGTACTTAGCTAAAGCCAAGTTTAGAAAACTTACCCCATTAAGAAAATAAATCAGCATGAAACATTAATGTACTTGGGCAGCTTTATATACCAGGTTCTCTTGTTTAACCCTAAATGGCACCATCTTGGCAAGCATGCCCTCTCATAATAAAATTTCCAGGATGAAACATAACTAAACTAAGAAATGCAAAGTCAGGGAACACAGACTGTAAACTGTGCATTGCAAGTTCCCACCACTCAAACATCCTTATCCTCATTTTTGGTCAATAAAATCCATAGCTATGTTTTAGTGCAAATGTCACCCTTTCTTTGAAAATGTTGAAACTGGCAACTGAGTCATCTTTACTAGCTTATGAGTCATATTTGATTTCTACCTTGCAATTAATTCGAGACAATTTTTGTTTTCATTCCTTGCTTCCTTTAATTTTCTCATACTGAAAGACAAAAAAAAAAAAAGGAAAAAAAAAGTTTATTTTATTTTAGAGGCATATTTAAAGGAGTTATTGCCTCTCAGCTTCATTACAATTACGTATGCTGCTTGACGTCTCAATTGTTTTTGCAGAGCTCTTTTTGCATCTTGTAAAGACAAACTTAGTTTCTTACTTACTGACTCTTTGTTTTCTGAAAGTTTTCTCCATGTAGTCAGCTACTGCTCACAGGCTAAAAATCCTTGATTCTTTGTACTACGTATTTAATCTTCTTAAATACTCCCACACAATTCAAATGTAGTTTTGGATATTCTCTACTACTACAAGTAGTAGAGAATTACTAAAACTTTTACATTGCTTTTACAAAATTTATTTGGGCCATTACTGATATATCCTCATGGATCTCTCTGCAGCACAACCTTGATATCTCACTTTTGGCTATTTACCACAGTTGCTTGTATATAGCCTCTAAGGACAGCATCAGAAGAAGCCCTGGACACATATCTATAACACGACTACAATATACATTAAACACGCAGTTCTGTATGTGTGTGTACACACACTATTCCACTCTCTTTTCAGAAAGAGCCTATTGCTCACCTTCCTGGACCTACTGTCATTTTCACTGCATTTTACAGAAGCCCAAAATCCCCATTCAGTTCTCAGCCAACAGAAGAATCACCTCAAAATCCTCATTTCTACCTGAAATATATTTGTTTCATTTTCCACGTTGTAGCATTTGCTCTTCACCCACTGGTGCCCTTTGTCTAGCTTTCATCCCTCTATTCAGGCTGTCATACAGGAGCTGCCCTCAAGGCCAGATTGCAGGATGAAATAGGAAATTTACCAAGGAAGTATTTCAGACATGCTGTTTCTAAGAACATATTATCAAAGTGTAAGTTTAAATATATAGGCAGTTCTTGTAAAGAAGAAGAAAATAAGATCCTGTCAAAAACATATTTGAGTGTTTTTCCTTCTCAGTGCATTTTAGTAGAAGGCAGTAGTGGAGAGAAAAAATTAATCTTGAGAGCACTTGAGTGACTTCGGAAGCTACTTCATAAGAAGTGAGGTGATCATGCATAGATGAATAAATGTCTAAAATTCCCAGAGTACCACAGTGCATGGCTTTAGCAGATGACCCCAGTCAACCCCAGTCAATGCATTTATCAGAGCCTGCAAGGCTTGGAACCCTCTATTTTCCCAGCAGCAAAACCTACATTTGACAATTTTGAGGACAAACTCTCAAAAGAGTAATCACCATCCCCTCTGTGCCTTAAATTTAGCTCATTTAAGTGCTATAAAATTTTCTTACAAATATTGTCACTTTTGTTGTAGTGATTAGCACCAAGCAATCTGAAAAACAGTAACATTCTTCTCTAAAAAGTTTCTCCCAAGCCAACAGTTTCTTCATTTTCCAGAAATATGACACTAATAGAAAAAGGCAAATATGCTCTTCTTTCTCTCTGGAATATCTGTTTTACCCAAAGCATCAACCGTAGGTGATGAGAAGGAGTCTTATCCAGACCCTGGAGAGAAAGAGAAAATTCTGACTCACATTCTTTAATCAAAATGACAAGAATGAAATGGCAAAAACCTCCAATAGAGTACAGCCAGGATCAGCACCGTTGCTGATTGCAAAATAATATTTAAGATACACTTATATATTTTTAAAAAATATAATACTGAGAATCAGTTTACAAGAACACTTGGTACATAAAATTAATTTCTGCCTTGATGTAATCTGTCATCCAAAGGCAAACACTTTCTTAATTCTCAGTTCTGCTAGATCCTGGTTTCATTTCGACAGGTGCTTTTGTTGCTGAGTAAATACCAGCTAAGATAGTTTCACACTTCAAGAGGAGTCACAGGAAGCTGTTAGAGTTGCGCTGCAGCACAATATTACACAGCTCTTTATTGCATCCTGTAGGTTGTGACCCTTCAAAGAATTTAATAAATATAGTTTGAGACCTACTGCTGGCACAGGTGAAAGAAACATACTTTCCCAAATATTTAAAGGGGAGGGCTGGAAGGGGTTATGATAGAAGAGGAAGAACTAATGATTCAAATTATAATCACAGCCTGAAACATTACTGCTTGTTAATAGTGTTATCCTAGTCATATCGTTCAGCAAATTTACTTCATTACTCCAATCCTATCAAATATCTTATTAGGTCATGGGGACTAAATTTGATTTCCTTTACAGTTATTCAAAACTTGAAAAAAACTTCAGATATCTTTGAAAAGACAATTTGAAAACATTTGGCAAAAATTATGCAAGGAAATACACAAGAGACTCCCCCAGAGAGTCAACAGATGGACTGGTTGAGCACCAGGGAATGGACTACTCACAAAGGAGGAAAAGCTGAGGGAATGGTCAGCCAGTGTTACCCAGTGACAAGAGAAGGGGCAAAGGATAAAAACTGGAGTACAGATGGCTGCCCCTGAATATTAGGCAGGTGGCAGAGCACAGACACAAATTTCCCAGAGAATCTCTGGAGTTTCATTCCTTGCACATACTGGGAAAGGTTCTGCCCATGTCCTGGGTAATTGGCCCTAGGAGGCCCTGCCTGAGCAGGTGGTTGCACAAGGTGACCTCCACAGAACCCTTTCAGACTTAATAATGATTATTTTGTTCTCTTGTTGTGTTCTATAAGGCTTTTCCAGTGGACATTAGGTGAGGTCCTTCTCCCATGACAGCCCTCAAAGAAGCTGAGTCAAGACTCTTCTTTGCACCAAATCAGAAGGATTCCCTGCCTGCATGATCCCACCACCCCAATGACAGCCCCTTGTTTTCAGTCACTGGCCTTTCACCATGGAATCTGACCTGAAGTAAAACCATCCCCACCAGGCCACAAAAAGAAGACAAGGTCCTCTGAAGTAGGATCTTTCCAGCTTTATAGTGTCTTCTGTCCCTGCCTGAACCCTGTGACATCTCTGGTAATTTTCTGCCACAGCCTTCTCTGCTCTTACTGTGGCTTCCAGTCCAGAGCCCTGGTGGGCACACACAAGGCAAGGATGCGGTTCTACTCTAGGAGTACTGCATTTGGGGAGAACATTGGCTGGGTAGGGCTGTGGTTCCTCACAATGGCTGTCCCAAAACTGTGGGCGATGGTGGCACCTCTGGCCTGTTCTTCTGCCCTCCCTAACCCCTCATGCAGGTACCCTGTGCTATCCCAAGTCATGCTGACTCTCCAGGGGAATGGAATGATAGAGGCAGTGGGGATAGCCCTCAGGGCTGGATGATGGCTTTTCATCCTTCAAGGATACCCTTGGGAGGCCCTTACCTCTCATCTCTCTCTTCCTTCATGGGCTTTGCATTTTTGCTTCTGGCGCCAGAAAAGATGGGGCAGGCACTTTGCATCTTTTGGATGCCAGGACATGGATGGGGTGCCAAGGAGGCTCAGGGTCAGAGCAGCTCTGTTGCCACAGCCAGTACCTGTAAGGGGCAGCAGGCAAACTATAAGGGTGGCTGTTCAGCAGCACTGACCGCCCAGAAGGATTGTGAATACTATTCTACTGAGGGGAGCATCAACCCAAATACATCTAAGCACAAAAGTAATCTTATTATTGTGATAGCAGTACAGCAGGCTCTCTGGGACACTAACAGTAAGAGAAGTGGCCTAATAAAATAGAAGAAAATCCTGCAAAACTTTCTGACAAAACACAGCTGGGTCACAGTGCCAAATATTTATGGATTAACTCATAAACTTTAGAAGAGACTACCTGATGATATGAGGCATCCTTGAAGGACATTGATTTCCTCCAAACTATTGGGTTCTTTTCATGACAAGGACATCTGGAAAGATCATGGTGCTCAGTCTTTTCATTTGATTTTCTGTTTTACACTATAGCAGATTCCAAATGCCTGTAACATTTAATGGAAACACATGAAAAAAAATACTCTATTTACATTACCTGCTACTGTACAAGAGATTTATCCCATGCATTTCTACCTCTGGATCCCCATTCCATTGCATTGACAAAGAGTTATACAAGGGCACATTGAGATTAACCTGAAAGCTAGAAATGCCAACATCTGTGCAATACACAAACATTCAGTAAAGGAAGAAGAACGCAAGTAAAGAACAAACTAGGATAGGCAATGCTTACACTCCACCATAGGTAAATATCCAAGTATTTACTGCTCCATTCTTCTCAATTTGTCAATGTGTATTTTTACTATAGAAATACATACGAAGACCTGAAGGGTTTTTATCTTTTTGTCAATAAATAACAAGTCTGCTCCTTCCACAAGTAAGTGCCTTAATGAAAATAACCTTTAATCTACAAACTCTTTGGGGACAAACTTGGATACAGGTTCTTTTTCTTTCTTGTTTTCTCCAGTTTTTGCTGCCTTAGTCAAGATTCCCTGTTATTTGTTGTAGATCACCTTGATTATTTTGTAGACATAGTTCTGTGCTTGTGATAACTAGGTGAGCCTCAAGGCAATTCCCACATTCCAATTTATTTTTTTTTTAAGAAAGAATTTTCAAACTTTCTGTTTCCATAGTCTGAGAGCATTTGTGTTCCTGGTGTGAAAGAAAGACATATTTTTTAGAGAAATAATTCAGAAAAAAGTTATTTTCCCACCCAAAGAAAGTCTGGTCTAGGCAAACAGACTATGAAAGCCATTTTCACATGCTGAATTTAATTTGGAAAAATATCTTGATAATAAAAAAAACCCCAAAACAAAAGAAACTAAAGTACTCAGAAATTTTAAAGGAGCTACCTGACTGGACATGGATCTGGCCAACCCAGTCTAGGTAACCAAAGGGATTGGGCAAAATAATCCCCACAGTAGCCATCCAGCCATGACTACTCTGTGATTCTCTCTATTGTAATTAAAATCAAACAGGAGATTGTTAGGCACAAAATACGATAAAAAGAATGTATAATTTTAGGTTTCATATGCAACTTAAAGCGTCATAATCACTGTCAGTTGTTTAACAAAACATAAATTCTCTTAAGGAGCTGAAAGAACCACATGCATTCTATATCTTTCAGTAACTTTGACATTTATTTCAACAGGAAGATTCATTCCTGACTTTGCTTTGGAAAGGAGAAGTTGGATCTAGGGAACTGTCTTCATAAATCTGTCTTCATTTTGCCAAACTATCTACACAGTATCCTTTCATCATTCACCCAGTATTGAAGCAAGAAAAAAGAAAATATTCTATTGTCTTTTTCTCAGTGGATTTTAAACATAACTAATTACAAGTATCATAATAGTGGTACTTAATATTTACATCATTTATATAATGTAATCATTTACAAATAAAAGAATAACTGTGAGGCATTAAACCCATAAACTTCAATTTAAAACTTTCATTTCCTCTGAAAACTGTGCAAAACTTTAAAAATTATTTTGAATTCACCACCATGTTTATATTGAAGTTCGTAAAAAAATTCTTTTAAAAAGTCTGCAAACATTTAAATTAAAAATTATCATTTTCTCTTTAAAACATGAAGGTGAACACTTCCTGCTGTACAGGATCTGCCCAGAATGTATCAGCAACATATTTCCGAACAGTATTAAACCCAGATGAATATGGAGCAGAGGGGAATGCTAATCCTGATTTGGAAAGAATCCTTTAGAGATTCAGGGTCCAGATGGTCAGCTGCATCTCAAGCCAGGCTAATGCTGGTACACAGATATGCTTTGTCAGACAACAATAAACACATGCCTGTCCTGGCTCAGGGGTGAGTGGGTGAAGCACCACCCAGTACAGAAGGCAGCAAGACAGCAAATACTGTTACAGCCACAGCTGCAGTGGTTCCTCACTGTGAAGCTGCTGCCATCCTCCCCAGCCCCATTTTGACTTTGGGCTGCACCAGAGGCTTCCCTTCCCCACTGCTCTCTGAAGAGACTGATGCCTTGTCGTCCTTTTTGGTACAACCACACAAGGCTCAAGTGATAAGGACTGCTAAGCGCCCTCCAGCTACACTTCTTAGATAAAAATTTCTTGACTCTTCTTCTCATACAAGCATATTTTCTATTGCTGGTAAATTTCGCCAAGCTTCATTTGTTTGGAGAGAAAGTTCCCTTAATAGATGTGTACTTCAAACTGAATTTTTGGGATATAAGTTAGCCGAATAATTCAGTTAATATAGAGAAAGCAATAAGATTTGCATAAGTGAAGCATGTAGAAATGTGTTTTAACCACCTCTGCAAATATTCCTAAATATTAAAAGGTTCTCCCTGGAGTCTTTTCTAGGCTGAAAAATAATGCAGCAGAAAACCTGAAAATAAACCCAGAATTCCAGTGTCCATAGATGGGACTGTCCCAAGGCAGCAAATGCAGATGAAACTAATTATCATATCTGCTTTCTTTTCCTTTGTGAATCATCTGCACAGGAGTAACTGACAGCAGGAGTCCTAAAATTTTGCTACATGTTTTGTCTCATGTTTTACCTGCATTTTGCTTTCCAAGATTTAAATTTAAGTTAGTGTGGACTGGCTGCGCAACTTGTCACAATCCAACATTGGTTTATATTTCCTCAAATCGAGTTCCATGTAAAATCTTGTCATGTAACTGCTTCATTTAAACATTTAGAATTATCAAGTTAATTTCATGAATGGATTAATATTACAAAGTGATTTTAGCATTATGCTACTTTTAAAATAGATTATTTGCAATTTGATGATTTATACGGTTTTATATAAGCTCTTCCACTGAATTTTATTAGTGAAAATGTAATTGAATTTCAAAATTACTGTTTGACAGTAGATGACTTAGAAATCTGAATGATGAGAAAATGAGTTTAAGTAGCAGCTAGGGAAAAAAAGAAGAAGAAAACCTATAAATTACTATAAATTGTCATTCTGTCATAATTACATAGTATGCCTTCCAAACTGGTTGTCCTTCAATTCAGTCACCAGTGAATATATGATCATCACAGCCTACAACTTACTTTGAAACATTTTCAGTGTGTATCATCAAGAATTTGCACATAAATTGGTACCTGTAAGATTTTTTTTTACTACTTCAATTGCAGGGTTCAGATTTGAGTTCAGATTTCTCTCACCCAGTGATATATCTGTGTGTTGTATGTTTGTGTGTGTGTATTTATATTTTTAGAGCCTGTATCTTCATGGATTAACTCTCTCTAAAAACATAATTTCAGATCTTCTAAGGAATCACCAATCCAAATTCTTAGCTTTTTATTTAATGCACATATCAAACAAATCCCTGAAGCAGAATGATATTTTTTCCCACATGAGATGAAAACTTTATTCAAACTAAAGTACATATGTAATATTAAATAGCTAGACATATAATGGTGTAAATCGAATCAATAACAGACTAAGAAAAAAAAAAGCACTGAAGAAATTCCTAGGCATTAAATTGCCATGGGTTATCCCTATGATGAACAGAAAAAACTACAGGCTTTAATATAAATATACTGCAAGGTACGAAAGAAAAAGATGCATTCTTCAAACTTTTCACTGTGGGTATCCAAAATGCATTACTAACCCAAAACAGCAAGGAACTACATTAGTACCTAATTCCAAGCAGTCAATTCTACCAAAAGTCATTACCTTAACTTCTTGATTAAACTTTGGAATACTTCGTGCTGTTTCCTTTTTTACTAACTGTATGTTGTAAATATAAACAACATGTGAGTTCATATACAGCTTCCAATGCAAAGTCTCAATCCAGTGTTTAACTCACATTCTTAAGTCTTTTTACACAGAACTCCCAGAGCAAACTTGCAGCAAGGAAACAGAAGGAGAGGGGATTGTTCTGGAGCCACACCTCAGGGGACTCTCAGGCAGACTGTGCCCAAAGCCCTCATACAAATTTTGCACAAAGCATGCAGTGGGTTCCCCTGGCAGTGTGCATCCTGCATGCTCTGGAGAGAGCATTTCCTCTTACCTGTGAGGTTTTCTTCACAGACATGCCCTTCGCTGGACAACTAGAGGGCTGTTGGCTGGGGAGAACCTGCCTTTCCAAGCAAGCAGCTGACCAGGAAGCTGGTCAGCTGGTGTAGCAAGCAGGCTGAGAAGTTACCCGGAAAAAAGGCAACACAGCAGCTCGATGAGTAAACACACTGGGCAGACCTGAACTCCCCAAAGCTAAACAAAGTGTTGCTGGGGCACAAGTCTGAACCCTGGACCACTGATCCACCACAGGAACTACAAACATGGTTCCTGGCATTCTACTAGCTCTGACAGCTAGCATAGTCTGGAAGGTAGGACATGGTGGGACCTATTCCCAGCAGGAAGAACAGACAAATTTTCACTCGGTCTGTGTCCCCCAGCTCTTACTGTCCTAGGCTGTTTTTTGACCTTTAAGTACCCTCATCACCAGACTCCAGAGCATACTGGATGCGTCAGATTTCATACTACTCAAATTCCACATGCAAGAAATTTTCTGCACAGAAGCATCATTTTAGATACTTTTCAAGAGGGAGGTGGGTATGAGGAGTGGCAAGGGAGATAAACAAACAAATGAAGCCTGAACTGGTTTAGGACAACAAGACACAGAGCTGCATAACATGGGTTAGTGCATTGTCCTAAGTTCATAGGGAAATTCATACCTATATTATTAAGGAGTCTAACCTTGCAGTCCTGCAAACAGGTCTCAGTTTTAAAAAGAAAACAAAAAAGTCACAAGAGCAAAATATACTTAGCTTTCTATCAGCAAAGTACGGTTATAATTCTCAGTGCTCTTAGTGGTCCACTTGCAGCAAACCATGACCATGAAAGAGCAAATTCCAGGGAGAATAAGTATGTTTTTTTCCCAGAACAGGCTGTCCTAACAGTAATACAACTGACATGCTATATTGCTTAGTATCTCTGAAAGCAGAAACTTCAATGAGCCAGGAAAACTTACTCAGCTTGAAAAGTATCCTCAATGAAGAGAAATTTTTAAAGTAATCTTCAACTTAGTTTAGATAGATCAAGTGTATCTAAACCCAGAGATTATATTAAAAATCTTAGAATCTTAGTCAGGACTGGGAAGTACTTAGAATGATTTTATCACATGTTAATAACAGAATTTGAAGATGATACTTTGCTCTGAGCTGCAATAAGACTCACTAAGAGACAGAAGTTAGAATCAGTACCTGAAGCTAGAGGAAATAATATCCAAAAGTAAACAATTATTCCTTCATTGTAATGACACATTCAGAAAGAAGATAATGTAAGAAAAGTCAGGCCTTTCATCCACAAACATCACCTTCAAATTTCTCCATCTAACACATTTCAGAAGTAGGAATTTCCTGGATTCTTTTCTACCTTTTTTTACCCTACCCTACCAAGTATGCCAATGGATGTTGCTAAACAACCCACAGGAGACTTTTTTCCTTTCTACTCTTGCTGAATTCCCTATTGCACTCCAAACCTGGACATAGGAGGTTATATTCATCCCATTGCAGTGACATAACTCTTTTCTAGTGCTACATTTTAAAAGTTGTCTTTCATTATTTCTCTTGTACAGAAAAATTCCTAGACTGCTGATCATTCTGTACTGCATTTTTTGGGAGCACCAGTAATTATGACTATCTCTTCCCATGGGTTATCCTATACATTAGTATTCCCATACCTATGCACATGAAAAAGCAGTGCAATCTGTTTGAATAAAGGGCCTTAGTGTTTTTCCTGTGAGAAGACTTCAGGAAATTACTGAAATGATCACAATTTATATTTTCAGACCTTGTTTTGTCATTGGGAGTAGTTGCCTTCATTCAAAATAAACTTGCAGAGATTATTCAGAGGAACAGATGCTTTTTCAAAGGACAGATTTATGTTTAAATAAAAATACCCCACAATGTCAATTGACAGGGCATTAGGTACATGTTCCTATGACTTTTAATTTTCATTAAATTCAAAGCATATTGATAACCGGTGTTTTCAGGTCTCAGCTAATTGTTTCGCTTACTGTATACACACATGCTTTGCTATATCCACTAACTGGGAATCTATTATAAAAAAATGTTAGCGATTAACAACTTTTCGTAATTAAATATCCTGATAGGAAGTGTCCATATGGAGATAACAGGCAAATAACAGACTGGATATTCCTGAAGATCAAGGGCTGCACACCTCTAGAAATTTCATATACAAAAAGGCTGGAGCAAGGCCAGTCATTTTAATGGTCAAAAATAGGTGGATGTACAAATATGTTTCTGCTAGACACCACGTTTCACCATGAGTGCCTGGGACATCACAGATCTCACCATCTGTTTACATGGAAGAGCCACAGATGTTCAAACCTCCACATGAGCTGAGTCCACAAGCTGCATACAATATTCAGATTCTGAAAAGTGCAAATATTAAAAAACTCAGTGCTTGATTTAGTTTTCAAGAGGTTATTCAAGTATAATTTGCATTTTATAGATTTTCTTTGGGTAAGTGATGGTTTGTGCACATAAATATCTATTTACCACACAAATTTTATATCAATATATGTGTGTACTGAGTGCAAAGAAAGTAGAAAACAGATTCTCATTCAAATATATCTTCTCTATATCAATTTACTCATGAAGCCAGAAAGAAAAGACAGAAGGATAAGAATCAGTGCAGACTCCTTGGCTATAAATTAATGAAACCACAAACCTTGACATCAATCCCAGAGCTCAAAGAGTTTAGGGAGAAGATCTCTAGATAATAAGATAAGGGGTAGACAGACTATATTTGAACATCTGAACTGTTAGATATTGATTTTAAATACAAAAATTAAATTTTTTATGCAGTTTGAATAAAATTTTATATTCAAGGTTTAAAATATATCAGCATCAAAAAATTCAGCTCTGATTTGGGGGTAAATCATCATAAATCATCACATGTAGTACTTTAAATGGAGTAAAAATAAGTATATTGAGGTACTTGATGTTAAAAAAAGGGCCTATGTGTTCGAATTTCTAAAATAAAATGAACAAAACACTGTTCATAATTGCATTGCAAAATCTAGTACCTTAGGGGAAATATAGTTATCAGTGAATACAGATTGAGTCACATATTGAAATTCTTCATAGCAAGATCAGCTGTATTGTTTTCCCCTACTGTGTCAGACATTTATGTACTGTAGTTAAATGCAATTTTTCTTAACTAACCAGAAAAGATTTGGGAGAACTGTTCAGGAAAACTACAACTGCAGACAAACATAGATTCGATTAATCACACTTCACAGCATGCACATCCCTTATGTTCTCAAAATTCTGGTTTACCAGTGAAATGGAGTATAAAACAGCTCTCAAGCTTTGTCAGCTCTATTTATACAGCAGAGTCCCTTTATTCCATCTGTATCTTTTTCTGTCACAGGCCATTAAACCACCTTCCACCTTCTTCCACTTCAGTTCCTATCTTACCCTCAGACCACATCCAAAAACACATCAAAAAATTTTTTTGTCATCCATATTTTAATAAAAATTTTATACACAGCTAATTTCATACATAAAATACATGTAATGCACAAAAAAGCTGTTTTTCTCCCTTTTCTTTTTCAAATTCATTACTGAACTAAAATAATTTAATCTTTTAATTTGGCAAACTACAAAATATATACTTGGAGTCCTTACTCAAGAGCCTAGGACCATGAAAACTCAAAAATATTTTGGTCTGCTTTGTCAGAACTGGAGATATAAATGAGATTGTATTTAGAATATGATGCATCAGGAAAGCTAACAGACTGTCTAACAGGCTGAAATTCAGATTCCAGACTACAGTAAGACTGAGCTTTGCTAGCTCTCCCAATCATCATGACAGGTAAAACTTGCTAGCAAATTATTTAATGCAAAAGACACCATCATTTCTCATGCAGAGAACAGCAAGTTCCAGCGAGCCCTGAGTGAACAGCATGTTCTCTGCACACAAGCCAGGAGCTATGCTACTTGGGCAGAATGTTTGTGTTACTGCCTGAAAATGTAAATACATCTGTATTCTACTTTGGGTAACAATACTTTCATTCAAGCAGAGCAAGTGGGGACACAGGAACAGAGAATTACTTTTTCAGATGCACAGAACTCAAATCTTGACACAACAAAACCAAAGCAAATCTGTCCTTGATCCTGAGGATGCAAATACCTGCAAATAATAAGGCTTTTCCACATCTATACAAATGCAAATTCTCACCTACTATGAACATCCACATATTCATCTTTGAGGTATATTTTATTATCAGTAACTTCACTGCATAACTATCATAGAAAAGTGACTAAAAAGACAAAATTACAGAGGCAAGCCAAGAGCTGGTTCATTAATATGACTTAGAGACTTTTTCTTTTCCCCTCTGGGCCAAATTGTATCACATATTTTATTTAATACTATAAATCGACATTCTTAAGATGCTTTTAAGATACTGGTTGGAACAGCTAATTTTCATTTCATTATTCCCTGTTATTCCCTTTGGTTTTTTCCAAATGTAATAGGAGCTCACTTGTTTTTCCTTCTTGTTCTTTCTTTCCTCTCTCTCTCTCTGCCCTCCTCATTCCATGTTTTTCAATCTGCTGGATGATCTACCAGAGCATACAGACATCAAAGATGTATGTTTACACTGTGTAAGAGGATACAAGGCATTATTGTACTGACATGATTATACTTTTTTGCTTGTTTCCAAAACCATTCAAATGCTTAATGATCATCCAGGAAGAGGGAAAAATATTTTCTAGTAAAAAAGAAAAGAGATAAAGAATTTTTATTTTTTTTCATTTTAACCTATTTTTTTTATTTTTCAGATTCTGGAATAATCTTTATAGAGTTCATAGTTAATTTAGAAATTCTTAGAGACCACTGTAAATGAGAGAAGAAAAAGTCCAGTATACAATTCTTTATCTTTTCTTGTGAATTCAAAATTTTTAGTTATAAATTCTGTAATGATTTGTGTGACAGATTACAACATAGAACCATGACAATACAGTTACATAAATACATTCTTCTTTAAACAAAAAGTATTTTATATCTGTAAAATTGAGCTATGCAGAAATATTTGTTTCAAAGACAAACAGTGCCACACACAAAGTCACTTAATATTTTCAAACAAAATTACATAGCTATAGCAATTGCAACAGAAGGCCCTGTCTGATCCTCTACTAACTTTGACCAGTGCTGAATTCCCAAGGCTGCCATGAATTATTGAATATGGGCTAACTGTTGCTGACATGGGCACCTGCACTCACACTGAAAACACTGGATCTTCAAGGTTAAAGGGGAGTTTATTTTTATGAGTTCTTTCAAATTATGTAAAGCATATCTTCATATCAACCTTAAATTGAAGGAGACTAACACACATGAATTGTACTTGCTTCAGTCAAACACCAATTCAAACAACAAAGACAAAAGGACACAAGGTAGGTACTACGTAAAAGCTATAACTTCTGCTATCTTCCTTTTGAAGTTAAGCTCCCTTGCATTTACAAAGAGCCTCTGGCATGTTTTAAACAAGGCTGCAAATCTGAGACTCTCTTCTAAACAACTGAGAAAACCTTTCCAAAGAGTTCTAAAAGTCTAGATATCTAGCCTTCCTAAAGTAGATGTAAAATATTGCAAGAATTATTTAACTTGAGAGGACAAAAATTTCTTTTTAGTAGCATCAGAGGCCCTGAGCTGTGAATTATGGGAGCCCTTAGACAAGAAGCAGTAAAATGTTCAGTGCAAGCTAGTTCTGGCCTAATTAGCTTTGGCACAATGCATCTATACTGCTTCCTGGATCAAACAGGTGTCCTAATGTGGACCTTCACTGCCTCAGGCCTTTGATACAGATATATATAAAATACAACATCATATTGCAAATATATTCCAGAATTTCATTCCTTCCTTAGCTGTCGACCTGTTCTGACTTGCCCAAGGTTATGTTTAAGCTGTGCACATACCCATCTTGTGCCTACCACCCTGTTAAGCTTATAATCTCACAAGGGCAAGGACTTCCTTTCACTACTTGTTTGAACAGCATCCAGCACAAAAGGACTTTGATCCAGCCTGAAGGCACTGCTTGTGATATGTTAGATTCCAAATATCACATATAGAATTCTGTCTCAGTACAGTTTCAGCTGGAAACAAGGTATTAACAGAATTCTTAGCAGTCCATATGCTTGGCTACAGCACATTGCTCACCTTAGGATCACAGCAAACACAGCACCATAAGAAACTCAATTAAACTTGCAAGTTTTTTCCACAGTCTCTCTTTCTTATTGAGCACAGAAGTAAAGTAGCAATGTTCAGTGCTACATAACCTGACTATGTGAAAAAAATACTTCTGCTTCTCTGGAAGTCAAGTCTGGATGACAAGTCAACTGGCTGTTCAGACCACAATACCACATTCTCCAAGTTTAATGTCTCACCAGCTTAATTCCTTGTGCTTCACATATGTCAGAGGAACTCTGCTGAAGCCAGGTTACATGGCTAAGAGAACTTTGGATTCTTATTTCTTATTCCATAAATATCATAGGAATTAATAATTTATAATATAGTTCATTATCTCATTTAATGCATATCATTTCAGTCAAACTGATTTCACTGTGCTTTAGGTTTAGTATTACCAAAGGGAATAGCATATCTGCTTGCAGTTTCAGACCACTATAGTAAAGTTGGCAAAAGTTGCCTCAAATATTATCTGTGCAAGCAAACTTCTTGTTAAACTTCATAAAGCCATTTAGAGGAACTAAGCTATTCACTTTGCTGATCCACATCTAACAAAAATATTTGAGACAGAATCACTATAGTATTCACTTTCAGTTTGTGATGGTTGCTTTAATCTTGCAAGCATCTGGGCATTGCAATGCAAGACATGTAAGCAGCAATATTTTTAAAATTATATTTCTGTTTTCTGTTTCAGGGTCAAAAAATAACTCCTTTGCTAGCAAAAGAAGATATCTTGAGAATTTTTACAGGGGCATTTTATATAACCAGGAGCAATAATATATATTAGAAAGAGCAAGGCAGCTGTCTGAAGAATATTTACTATTTAAAATTATTTAGTCATACAACTCCATCTGAAAAGCTAAGATGTCAAAAATGAAAACTAATAAGAAAGAGCATAAGCTTACATCCTGCTAGCAGAATGTCTGTGCTTCTTGGTATAACCCAAGCTATTTACCACCAAACACTAGCTTTATTACACCACTCAGCAAAGTGACATTTCCAGTGGAAAAAAAAGCCACCTAGAAAGTTCATTGCATGGACACTGTGTTTATAGCAATGAATATGATCTTACAGCATTTATGAGAGAAGTGTAGAGTGCTACCTTAGTAGCTTTCTCATTTCTGATTTCAATCTGTTGCTCTATTGTTTTAAACTTGAATTGTGCAGTGGTAACATTTGACAATCTCAGGAAACCAACAAGGGAGTCACTGTGATAACTCCATCTGATTAAACCACAGATCCTGTACAACATTTCCCACAGGTTTCTAGTTCACTGTGGGTAGAATTTGCTTTAAAAGTCTGAACTCCAACATGCTGCCATTATGCTTGCTATTAAAAATATCTCTACAAATTAAGGAAACCATCACAGCACTTAAGAATAGTGGGGGGCAGACAGGACAGCGGAGGGTGTTAACCCTTGCAGTTGTTTGACAAACTAGTTGTTAATGCTATCCTGCCTTTTACTGATGTCTGTTCTTATTTAGAAGATGCAAGGGAGGAGTATGAAAGGAGTGGGGATTCTTTATCATATTACAAGCTCAGAATTGTGTGCGTTTCTTCATTAGTTCTACCACAGTTGCGAGTGCGCAGTATATTTGAAAATGTGAGACATGCCACATGTCTCAATTAGGCACAAAGAAGGTGTAATGCAACAGCACTATATTTTGTTATAGAAGAACAAAAGCTGTGGGATCAAACAGTCTATTTCAGACGTGCATGAACCCCAAATGCACTGACCACATGTAACACCATGAAGCTGTTTTAAACCTAGCAAGAGAAGACCTAAAGTTTACTTACCAGATCTTAAACAGCACAGAATCTCAAATGATAGCTTCCAGTGAACTACTTCCTAAACACAAGCATTCTTGTTTACAGTATGTAATTAACAGAGTAGAAAAAATCAAAATTACTCACAGAGTCCTGGCGACGCAATAGCAAACTATCTAAGACAGGAAATTCCAGTGCAATATTATAAAACAAGCAGAAATAAACATGCATAAAGTCAGGAACTGACAGGCCTCTGGATTACTGCAACTGTAGTAATCATGCTCGTGCATGCTGGGCTATAATTTATGAAACGGAGCCCAGGAAACAACCAATCGCTCAGCTTCTCCTAACAAGTCCAACTGGCTATGAAAAGCTGGAAGTGCTGCACAGAACAATGAAGAGGAGCTATCCCACATATTAATCTGCTTTTCTAGGATTGCCTTCTGTGTAGAGAGAGGGAAGCATGTAAAAGGGAGAGGAAAAAACAAAAGAAAAATCACAGCTTCACTGTTAAAAGAACAGAATAAATTCCACTCAACATGAAAATCCTCCATTGCAGTCAGATGGCTAATACTGTAGTCAAACATTTGCAGCATCTGCTAAAACATTTCAGAAGACCACCATCTTTTCACAATACTGACAGAAAGCTACAAAAACTGGACTTACATTTCTTAGGCAAGTGTTTCTCTGTTCTGCCGCTGTTAATTTGATATTACATCTAAATGTGAATCCTTCCATAAAATCTGATTAGAGTAAGATTATTCTTTTTACAGATGGCAGGTGGCTTCAGTGCATTAACAAGTCATCCTTCCTGGAAAGCCATCTGCATGGTCATAGGATTTAAGATTTAAAATACAATCATTTACAAGAAAGAGGGACAATAGAATGTGTCTTCAACTAATAAGCAAGAAAAAAAAAGTTTAAACAATATGAACAGACCAGAAATTGCATATTAGACATATGGAGCCAAAGTAGCTCTTCCTGGGAAATTTCATTGTTTCAAAATCTATGGTTTGACAGATTTGAAACTAACATTACTTTGATTTTTTTCTGGTAAATAACTTAAATGAACTGCTTTAGAGTAAGATAAAGTAATTTATTTTTTAAATTAATATTAAATAAGCATTTAAATATTTATTATAGTTTATTTTATCAAGAAGGGTAAAATAAAATGCATACTTTCTAATGAAAAATACAGAGGAATCTGTCAATATAAAAATTTGAACCTTACTGAATTATCTTTCTATAGACAAAGACACTCAATTTTCTGTGTTGATAAAATTTCTACTACTAAAATAAGTAGGAAATTATCCTTAATACATAAAAAAGTGCAGTTTTTGAAATGAGCTGTTGGCCTGTTAATACAGAAATCCTAGTGATACTGAATGAAAACACAGATAACCTGGTCTGAGCCAACATGAATCTGACAAGAAAGAAAATCATGTAGGTTTGGTTTGTCCATCCTCAAATCCTTTTTAGACAGTTATTCTTCAAATTCCTTTATTTTTCTTCTTCCTCTTGCAATCAACTCCAAAATAATTTCTGAATTCTCCTGGGCAAAGTGCTTTTCCTAAAACAGACTTCTCTATTTGATGTCATGGTACCATATTTGACAGATTCTACAGACATTTTGCAGTTTTAGATTCTTTCCCAGAAGACAGCTGGTAGCTGCAGATGACCATCTGAACCACTTTGTCCTGCTGGGCACCATAACTTTAGTTAAAGAGACAAAAGCCTTTAATCTCATGAATCACATCTATTTGCATACCTAGGCAGGCTTCTCCACAGGTTTGCAGTCTACTGTAGTAATCTTGAAGATTTTCAGCACTGCATCCTTTTAAATATGTCTTGATGAAAACTTACAATGCAAGAAGAAAAAAATGCCAGTATGCTGAAAGTGAACAACATGTAACAGACACTGTGCTATTCAGTTGTGATGTTTCTATTAATTAGAAAAAATTCTCAATGTTCCACAGATTCTTGAGCAACATGTAAAAGGAATAACTTTGTTCCAAAATTCTGCAATTCCACCAGCACTAAAGAACAGCCAGCTCCAAAGAGCAGTATTTGCAAACCAAAGGGCAAAGCTGAACTGATATCATAAAAATAATAGCAAATAAAAAAAATTTTTTAAGGGATAGCATTATACAATTTAATCTATCCATTTGAAAATATTCTAGTCACACCTATGGGATGCATACAAAATCTTCAGTTATCTATATTCATTGGCTACCTTGCCACCAGCCTATATTCTATTTGACAAACAAAGTGGTTTCACAGATTTAGAACTTGAGTTAGTTACCTTTGCAAGTCATATCTCTGATCTGAAAAAGAAAACCCTATAATTTTTAATTTCAGCTTCCCGCTTTCCAAACATAAGGAAAATAAACATCTACCAGCTGTTTTCTTTCCATGATGACTGAGGAATAACCTCCTCCAAAGGAAAGCATTTGTTAATGAAAGAGGTAAGTGAATATATATATATACACACCTTCTAAAGTGCTTTTTCTCAGATTAATTCACGTAGTGGTTTGCCTTTCCCCTCAAAACAGGTTTCAGAATTGTCCCTTCTATCCCACCATATATTGACTTTATGAAAACCTTGGTTAGGATGGGGAATGCCTCCCCCATATCCATGTCAAAAACGTCCTTTTTGCACCTTTTGCTTCATTTAATAACTTTCCCAAATAAAATGCAAATATGCTAGCTCTAAGTCTTTCAATAAAGAAACCTACCACAACTCTCAGATATATCTTCAAAGAGTGGCAGTCTCTAGTTTTGCTTCTCAAGATCATAGAGTGTTAACTCCTACCATTGCCACCAGCGCAGGACTTTACATGTAACCTGACACCCACATTCAGTGTTTTGAAAACAAAATCCACTGAGTACCACAAGAAATTGGTACCATTCCCTTATTTGCTGTATAACTGTGGACTGTATCACATTGCCAGTTTACTCTAGTTCAATTTAAAATCAAATAGCTTAAATATCTGCACTTGAGAAAAGTCTTCACTGAATAACAGGATTGTCTGAGGTAAAGTAATACAGTTAATCCTTCAGTACTTAAGATAACATATCCTTTTTTTTTCTATCTTGTTAAATAATTCATCTCCATAATAGGAGTTTTCTGCATGTAATTCATTCTTTCTGTACTTGGCTGCCTTTCAGAACTCCCTGATTTATTGTGTTTCTGAGTCTGCCACACTGATATCAACTTCACATCAACCAATAAAGTCAGTACCTTTAAAAGTAATGCATTCCTCTGCCAGTTATAGTTTTTTTAAATGGTTCATCCAGAAATTACTTTTCTTTGCCAATGTTTGAAATTATTTTTTTAGCTGAAAACTTTTTCATATGCTATAACATACAGCTTAAAAGGAAAACATCAAGCAGGAACTTCAGCACTTATCTGCCAGAAGGTTAATCTTTCTGGCAAACTGAAGGGGAATCCCATTTTAATACACTGAAGTGTCTGGGCAAAGTAGACTGATCTAGATAGAAGAGGCAAGCACAGCCTACATATGAGTGAGGCAGCCTGGTAGCTACAGCTGACTTTATGGAAAAATGCTAATGGAAGGCACTTCATTCCTCGTCTCTCCTTAGCTAGCTAGGGACCTGTGAAAAAAGGGCTACTTTTGTCAGTGGAAATTAGGCCGTGCAAAAGAAGAATGCACAATTAAGTTAACATGCTGGTTTTGACTGGGTTTAATTTTCTCTGTAATATCTGGCATGTGTTTATATGTGGGATGTTTGCTGGAAACAGTGTTGATAATACAGACGTACATCAGCTATTGCTGAGCAGGGTCCTCACAGCATCAAAAATATTTCTGCTACTCACCCACCTCACCAGCCAAGAGGCTGGGGACACGAGGAGTTACAGGAGACACAGCTGGGAAGGCTGACCTCCACTGACCTATGGGATATCCCATTCCATGTGGCATTGTGCCCAGCATATAAATCTGGGGCAAGAAGGAGGAAAGGGGAGGATGATTGGAGTGATGGTATTTGTTTTCCCAAATCACTCTTACATTTAATGGGGACCCACTCTTCTGGAGGTGGCTGAATGCCTGTCTGCCTTTGGGAATTACACTGCCTTCATATGTCAATTCACAAGTTTTGTCACTTTTGCTCTTCTGATTTTCTTCCCCATCCTAGGTGGGGGGTGAGTGACCAAGATTAGTTGCCAGCTATTGTTAAACCATTACAATTATATTCCCATATATATGAATTTTCTCAACCTACTTTTGACCCCATTTTGTGGATTTTCCACTCATCCCTTAGGTTTCACACTCCCTTTTCCTGCAGTTCCAAAAGTGTTTTGTTGATGACAAGGTATTTGCAAGCTTAAACATCTGCAGATTTACCTGCTCTTGTAAAATACATTTGTGCTTGGCTTTCCTAGGGTTACCTGCAATCCATGAAGTTTATGCGAAATTGTTACCAGTTTCTCTCTGTAGGCTACAAAACTTTCTTTCTGTATAAGCTACAAATCACTCCTTGCAATGCACACATAAAATATATGGACAGATATTGCAATCACACCCTGCTCTAAAAACAGCAGCAAAATTCTACATGCTAGGGCATACTAATAATTGCAGATATGAACAATGGAAGAAGAGATCTACAGGCAGGTTACAAGAGAAATTGTGACTGTCTATTCATCTGATTAATCAGGAGGTATAATCTGCTAGTGAATATTACATTAAGAATAAGGTTGCTCTGACACTCTTTGGGAACAGGCACTGCATTCTGAATGAGTTCAGGTATAAGCATACAGTTGTTTCATAAACAAGTTGTTCATGTCTCCAGATGCTGATTTTATTTGATACAGCAGAAATGCCAACAAACACCAGATCATAAAATAATTCTGTATTCTTGATGGTAGTTTTGTGAAGGAAATAATTTGAACTGCACACAAAGAAACATGGAAAATATGCAAGGAATGGAACATATGATCCATGAATACACATCCTACGTCAGAAGCAGAAGGACTTCATCCAACATGTAACGCTACAACAATTTAGTAAGACACTATACAAAAGAATGTGAAACTCCTGCTTACAGTAAACAAGAATGACCTTTAGTTCAGGTTACATTATGTGTCTACAGAAAATAAGCTGAAGAAACACTGCACACATAGCAAATTTTCTGGCAAAATAAATAAAAAAATGAAAATATACATAAAATAGGAACCCAGCTATCCATCTGTCCTACTGGTTCACATGCATGTGAAAAAGCTCAGCTAAAGTTCAGCTCAGTGCTAAAGTTGCTACTAAATGCACGGTTAACTGGCAAATTCAATATGCAAATAATATAAGCAATTTTGAGTTCTGCAAAAAGGGAGAAGAGAGTTGTACAGTTTGGCTGTATTACTAGCACATCTTAATCCTGCATAAAATATGTTGTATTTCATGCATGTGCTAGTGTTTTCTCAGAATGGAGATACTTTAAGACCTGAAAGAACTTCTAAACCAACTTGGTGTTTAGTAAATACTGTTATTTCAGTAGCTCAACCAACAAGTTACTACTGATTTTGTTAATAGAACAGTAGCACTAAGTGAGATTCACTAATTCAGCCGTGTCCCAGATTTGAAAGTAAGCTATATTTTATATATATACATACATATATACATATATAATATAATATTATATATATATATAAATTATTATATAGTCTATAAATTATATATGTATTTATATTTATATCTAAATTTATTTTATATATTATTTAATAAATATATATTTATATATATAATATAATTTTTATATATATATAAAATATTCCATCTAAGGCTATAAGCCTTAGTGGAAGGCATGGCTGTCATCTCCAAGAAATAGAAGAAAAAGAACAGATACAAAAGAATAAAAATTAAACCAAATCAGTTTTATTATAAACTTTCTTTTTCTTTTAGTGAAGCCTAGATATAGAACTCATTCCATGTAGAAAGAATAGAAACACACACACTCTATACCACACCTATTAAAAATATAGAAGCATAGAATTCCTCTCAGTTTAACATAGGTTGAGGGAGACAAAATATTAAGCAACTTTTCCTGTGATCACTGACTCTAGAATTGAATTCTGTCTTCTTACTCTTATGCCAGAATTTAAGCCACAAGATACCCATCTCCATCCCTACATACTGCAGCAAGTTACAGCTTAAAAACTAGCTATGAGGCCATGAGATTGTATAAACTGCTTCTGTAGGACTGAGCATCCTGCATGTGTAGGATCGGCTTTATGCTTTCAAAGTTGTATTACCTATATCCCAGAGCAGCAATGATGAAAGACTGTTAAATCTCATTAGTCACATTAAGACTAATGAAAGGCTGGAGGCAAGGGAGATCAGTTCACCCACAAAGGCTGGTAAGTGAAGGGAGAAAAGTAATAAAATTATTCCAGAAAGAGAAGAAAGTATGGGGACAACATTAGAAGTCTCATTAGCTGCAGACATACAGACTTGTACAGATCCATGGGAAGCTTGATCCAAGGGACAAGCTCACAGAAGACCGATATATGTTAAAAAAAAATGTTTTCACTTAGACATATTCTCCCACAAAGGCAAGAAATAACGATAAAGAGATGGAAGAGAAACTCCATAGTCTAGAGAACTAATTTTCTCCATCATAACTAGTAACATCTGGTCAGGAATGAAGAAACTGTCTCCAAGAGACTAAGGGCATGTCTTCAAAAGAATGATAAACCTTATGCTCAGACATATGCCAGATAAGCTAAGAAAGCAGCTAACTGAAGTTCAGAACATAGTAGACCCAATCTGTTTGTCACCCTGTTGACAAACCTTATAAATATCCAGCTGGGGAAGCCTACAAAGCTTCTATTTTCTTACTGCCAGAAAAATCTGATTGTACTAGAACTTGTTTGCATTGACAACCAACCTAGGCACTAGGAAATTTAAAAATTACAGCTGTACAGTTACGCACAAAATTGATGCATTCAAGTCCCAGAAGGAAGGAAGTTTGGAATCCCTAGAGAAGGGATTGCAATGGCAATAGAAATTAGCTATAAAACTATAAAAACTGGCCTTTCCAACTTCTAAGACTAGATTTCAGGTACTGTAGTATTTTGTACAGGATTTTCAGAGGTGGTTTTTCTTGATAGGGGGAAAGTGTGTGACTTCCTAAGTTTATATTTAGGAAAAACCACTGTGCATTACATCTGCCACTCTAAAACTTCCATTTGGTTAGGGAGATATGATAGTTGCTGGTCTACACAGCAGAATAAGCACAGAAGCACAGTTACCATTTAAATATATTACTGACAAGACCAGAAGCTTGGTAGCCTGCTGGCATGGATGGATCACTGTGGCCCAGCACCGGCACTCAAGGAGTGAGAATGAATACTGAAGAATGAAAGCTGCCATTATCTACTTGTTGTATGTTGATCTCCTATAAATAGAACCAGGTATAAAAGATTGGGGAAGATTAAACCAGCATGTTTTCTGTCTAGTGCAATTCCCAGAGGTGGCATGAGTCAGGAGATGCATGCAGAGTGATATTAGCTGCAGAGCAAAAAGAAATGCTTTTTGAGGCCCCCACCAAATCACTAGGAGAGAGAAGGGAGAAGTGCAAGGCTATTACGAAGAAAGCAAAGTTACAAGTCAAGGGAGAAGAGGAGGGGAATAAAAAATAGTCTCCACTTTACCTTTTTTGGGAACCCCACAAAGTCAATGGTAGCGATAAATTTGTAAGGGACTGAACTATTGTCCCAGTCCTTCTTTTTGCCCCCTCTGGCAGTCTCAAATATTCTCAGTGAAGCAGCATCTGTCACTGGCAGCAGCAGTGTGAACCCAGCTCACTGAGTTCATATGTGCAGTTATTTTAGCACATTGCCTTTTTATTTCTTCTCAAAAAAAAAAACCCTGGCAATTAAATACTTTGGATAGCTCAGCGAGATCTGGATAAGATTTGAGTAAGTAGAGGAAAAAAGCCTAAACAAAACAGTTCTCTCAGTCCTGGTATTCTTTTTCTCAAACAATGCTGTGAACAAGGTTGCAAGATATTTAAGAGGAAGAGTTTTCTCTCTGGTGGGAAGAAGTTAGGCAATCAAGTTGTAAGCAGAGCAGGTCATATCATTGGTTGCAAAACACCAACTGAAAGTAATTGTCTTAAGAGCCTGAAATAGTTTTTAAGAACTACTACTGTCATGTTTAAACCACAATCAGATTTTATAAGCTTGTGACAGGCAAAATAATGCTGGCTCTTCCTTTCAACCTTTCTTCTCTCTTGCTCTGCTCATAAAAAGCAATAGCCTGCAAGCTGAGTTATGGTTTAAAGCACATTCTGCTCAATTCATCCTTCTTTAAAGTCATTACAGTATATTCCCTGTCTAGACATAGATCATACACAGCCTTTTCTGGAGATTTTCAACTCATATAGAGTTGAAAAGTTCGGAGAGAACTCTTGAACATCCTGTGTCCTCTTACCCTTACAAAGAGAGGCAATGTCTTTCTGTCTCTTATAAGTTTTAATAAATTTATAAATATCATCACCTTGATTGCTGTGTGTGGTTCTGGTATCCACAATTTAAGGATATTAAAGTACTCAAATGCATCCAGAGGAGACCAAGAAGACCGGTGAGAGGGCTACAAAGAATGTCTTACAAGGAGAAGCTGGGGACTTTGGGCTTGTCTAGTTTAGATTCAAGGAGATTGAGGGATGACCTCATTGCTGTCTACTCTTCCTGAGAAGAGGAACCTGAAACACAGGCACTGATCTCTTTTCCCTGATGTCCAGGAATACTGTGAAGTATCCCGCTTTCGGGATACTCAGAAACATCTGAATACATTCCGGAGTAGTATGCCCTAGGGGATCCTGCTTGAGAAGGGAAGGTATGCTAGTTGACCTCCAGTGTTCCCTTTGAACTGTACCAGTCCTGTGATTCTGTGATGTGTGAGAACACTTCAAATTGAGCCAGGACTGTACATTAGCAAGCATTTCATTAGCAAGAGATTGGTCAGATCCTGGAACAGGCTTCTTGGAGAGTTAATGTCCCCAGTCTGTCAGCGTTTAAGAGGTATTTAGATAAAGTCTTTAAAAATATGCTTCATCATTTGGTCAACCCTGAAGTGGTCAGACAGTGGGACAGAATGATTGTTCACAGAATGACAGAATCATTTATATTGAAGAAGACTACTGCAATCAACAAGTCCCACTGAACACCACCACATTGTCAACTAGACCATGGCACTGAGTGCCAAATCCAGTCTTTCCTTAAACACCTCCGGTGACTCCACCACCTACCTGGGCAGCCCATTCCAATGCTCAATCACCCTTTCTGTGAGTAAATTCTTCCTCATGTCCAACCTGAACATCCACTGGCACAGCTTAAGGCTATGTCCTCTCTTCCTGTAGCTGGTGGCATGGGAGAAGAGACCAACCCCCACCTGGCTACAACCTCCTTTCAGGCAGTTGTAGAGAGTGATAAGGTCTCCCCTGAGCTCCCTTTTCTCCAGGATAAAAAAACCCCAGCTCACTCAGCCACTCCTCACAGGATTTGTGCTCCAGACTGTTCCACAGCTCTGTTGCGCTTCTCTGGACTCACTCCAGTATCTCATTGTCCATCCTGAACTGAGGGGCCCAGAACAGGGCTCAAAGTGTACTTGACTTGTGTCAAGTACAGCAGGAAAATTTCTTCCCTGCTCCTGCTGGCCACACTATTGCTGATCCAGGCCAGGATGCCACTGGCCTTCTTGGCCACCTGGGCACACTCTGGTTCATGGTCAGTCACTGTCAGCAAGGACAGCAATGACCTCCAGGTCATTTTCTGCTGGGCAGCTTTCCTGCCACACTTCCTCCTGCCTATAGTGCTGCCTGGAATTGTTGTGGCCAGAGCGGACTTTCTGGTCTTGTTGAACCTCACACTATATATCTTGCCTTATCTATCTCACTTCTCCAACCCCTGTTTGCAGAGCCCTCCTACTCTTCAGCAAATGGGCACTCCTGCCATACTTGGTGCTGTCCATGAAGTTACTAATTCAGTCAATGCTTTCACCATCCAGATCATAAGTAAAGACATTGAACAGGACTGGGAACAACACTAAGCCCTAGGGGACAATATTGGTCACACTAGAGTTGTAGGTTCCTTCCAACTGAAACAGTCTACTATATTATACAGAAGGTAAAGGCTTTGTAATTGTATTAGATTGAAACTTCATTAGTTTCCAAGGCAGAGGAGAGCTATGTGGTAAGATTAGCCACACATGCAAAACTTAAGTTTCAAAGAATTTTGGATCTTCTCCCACATGGGCAATTAGAAAATACCAATAAAATAGTGAACAAGTGAAAAAAATCTCTCCAGAATGTATTTGAGCAATTCGTCAATGGCAAGCTGTGGATCAGCAGGGCACCAAGACAAAGCATCATGGATTATAATAATTCCCAATTAGTTTTTTTCTTCCATTATTTTATTGCCATAATTTAAATCTACATAAGCCTTCAGCATTTACTGGAACTTGCTAGAAAGAAGTCCACAGCTTAACTGGATCCTATTAAAACTCACATCTTTTAGTTCCAAATGCAATACCTCACCCAAAGGGCAGTTGATGATTCCAATTTTTTCTGCTTGAAGATGTAACAAATAATTGTTCCTTATTCTCTCTCAATTCTATTCCTCCACCATCTATTCTCCTGACAATTGTTGGTCTCTTTATTAATTTCTCATGTGGAAGCCCTCCCAATATTCTCTATATGGCTGCACTACCAACTTCTATATTGATATGGCAATATTCTTTTCACAGTAAATTGTTATGTTATAGTGAAAAAAAAAAATCCTATCCATCAAACAATTCTTTACTTGTACTCTGTAGAACTGAAAGAGGTTCTCATCCATCCTCATTCTCTTCCCCCTTATATCAGAGCAGAAGGCCAAAACCAGGACATACCTTCTTCTATAGTAACAAAACAATAGATAAACCTCTTGTCACACTCATCTGTCAGAATTTTTGATTTACACTAAAGGACCATGAATTTGAATCATAGATAGAAGAACTTTTATTTCTAACTGAAGATCACTTTGAGAAATTCCATGTATTTCTCATTTTAAGGTTGAAATAAGTAATTAACAGGCTACATCATTACTGTTAACATTGCTGGGTCTGATCTTTTTGGTAGATCTTATTCAGCACTTTATTATTTTTCCCTGTTATTGTAAGTTGCTTTGGCAGGCAAGGCAGTAGTCCTAATAGTTGTCTTCCTTGTGCTGTCAGCTGCTCAACCATCCTTGTGATAAACTTATTTTGTAAACATTGTTAAATTCATCAAAAGTTGTTAAGTTCCTGGATTCAGTGTTGTTCATTTTTAGTGTACTAGCTAAAGTCCTGAAAAACTTACATTCTCTGAGATTCTCTCCATCACTGTTGGAACTGAAATCTATTCATCCCACTTGAGAGACAAAATAATGACTAGTTTTGTTTTATTGACACACACAATGAAAATTTGACCTTTGCATTTGAGCACAGGTTGAGTGGGAGAAATTAGTTTTTAGGGCATCTGTGCAATCAGCCCCTAAATGAAATCTAAAGTTTTAGCAGTAAGGAAGACCATTGTTTCAGTCTAGTACTAAACCTTTAACCCTGTTTCACATAGCACGATAAGCTATTTGACAGTAGAAACTGAAAGTGCAGGCACCAGTCTAACCCTTATAGAGTTGGGTAAGTGCAAGAATTACTAGTTCAGACTGTTACTTGAAGAGCAAACAAGTTGGGGGATGTGATGAAAACCCTTTCAATTCCACATAACTAACACAAAGCATTCAGCTCAATTTAAGAACATAAATTCATACATATTAATTAAAAAATTCTAAGCTGCTTTTTAAGAATCAACTACCACTTAAAGTAGTTCTTTGGCCTTTGAGACCATATATCTGGCTGACCTGTATACTCATTTCTCTATTGCAAGTTCTCTTTCCTTGGTAAATATATGGTAAATAATTTATCTTCCTTAAAAAAATTGTGACACATTTGGAATAGAAACCATTTCCTTTTGTACATCTTTTGACTTCATGTGATAAAAGTGCTTAAGAAAAATTCTCATGACATTGTTGCTCATTATGGTCTGTCAGATCTCTGAGGCAAAGACCAAACATCCTAGAAGATAAAGTGTACATTCCAATTTAATATTTCCCTGCAGTGGTTAGTTGGAGCTGGAGAATAGGAAGAAATCTCAATTTTCATAAGTTATCACAATACCAATAATATTCTGAACTTTTTTTAAATTTCCATTCTGAAACAATTCCTCTCAACACAAAATTCATCTAAAGATTTGATAACAATGTAACAGATAAATTTATGTTAGCACAGTAAAATCAGTTGACTTCCAGGCTAAAATACATTTCAGGACCAAATCAAGTGCCCAGAATTTAAAAGCAATTCATCAGTGTCCTACAGCTGCCATTCACATACAGATATTTAGTCAGTGAATTGGGAAGAACAGATTACAAATTAAACTCTGTGTAAAGCTGCAAACAAGACAAAGATTTAAAGTTGTCCTTTAGGAGATCTAAAGTTTTTGGATGTACTGCTTCGCAGGGACAGGTTGTAGCAAGGAAGGACTACAGGGGTGGCATCCATAATAAAATGCCAGAAACTTCCCCTGTGTCCCAGAAATCCAATGCCCACCAGCTCCAAGACAGAATTGCTGCTGGCCAAGGCTCAGTACATGGGCAATGGTGGTAGTGTCTCTGGGATAACATAATTAAGAAGGGGGAAATATCTGCACAACAGCAGCTGGGAGAGAGGAGCAAGATATGAGGAAGAAAGAGCCCTGCAGACATAAAGGTCAGTGGAGAAGGAAGGGGGAAGAGGTGCTCCAGGTGCCAGAGAGAGGAGTCCCCCACAGCCCATGTGGATTCATGGTGGAGCTGAGATCCACCCTGCAGCCCAGGGAGGGCTCCACACCAGAGCAGGTGGATGCCCAAAGGAGGCGGTGACTCCATGGAAAACCCCTTCTGAAACAGGGTCCTGGCAGCACCTGTGACCCTGTGGAGGGAGGAGCCCACACTGCAGCAGGTTTGCTGTCAGGACTTGTGACTCTGCAGGGAAACCAGTCTGGAGCAGACTGTTAATGATGGACTTCATCTCTCTGGAAGAACACAGGCTGGAACTGTTCATGAAGAACTGCAGCCCTGTAGGAGGGACAGGGGGAGAGTGTGAGGATCAAGGAGCTGCAGAGCTCCTGATCATAATTCCTATTGCCCATTCCTGGTGCATCGCTGCAAGGGAGGAAGTAGAGAATTCTGGAGTGAAGACAAACCCAGGAAGAAGAGAGGGGGGGTGAAGGTATTTTGGAGTTTGGATTTTTTTTTCATTACGCTACTGTGGTAATAAATTAAATTCATTTACTTGAGCCCAGTCTCTTTTCTCTTGCAGGGCAATTGCTGAGTTATCTTTCCCTGATCTTATCTCAACCCATTAAACTTTAGTTGTATTTCCTCTCCCTCATACAGTTGAGGAGGGGTGTGACAGAGAGGCCTTGATGGGCACCTGGCATCCAACCAGGGTCAACCCACTACACTGGAGAGCTATATAAAGCAACAGAAAGTAACTTATTCTGAAGATTATGTACATAAGATGAGCAGAAGCCATATGGTCTTCACTGAATCCTTATCTTTCCTCCTAACAGAGGAAACATTTTACTGCATGCACGCCAACACAGAAAAAATATAAGATACTGTAATTTCTAATCATTATGAGGAGAAATTTTCATACTAGTCCGTGAATGCTAATTATCTTGTACTACAAAACACCAATTTCTGTAATCACTGAAAATTTCAACCATCTTTCTGTGGCCTGTTAGTAGCAAGAGAAAAGAGAAGACTGCTGCTAAAGACTCCTTAAAAATAAATTGATACAGTATGCAGAATGCTGCTCAATTACCCTTAGGCTGTGTCTTAAGCACCTCAGTTACAACAGCCAGGGTCAGGAGGAAGGGTCAGAATACTAAAAAAAAACCACAAAAACAAAACAACCACACACAAAACCAGAAATCTCTAGAAAAGAAATCTATAGATATCACACAGAAAAACTGTATGACCTTGACTTTTAACAGATTCATATAGATTTGTCTGACAAGGCAAGAAGTGGCAAGTGGGTAGTCTTATACAGCCACTGTCCATCCTCTGAGCCAACAGGAAAAAAGTCATCTTTTTAAAAACCAAAACAATATGGTGACTTTTAAAATATACACATATTAAAAAAAAAATAATTTGCTGTCCTATGTTTCTTAGAAAGACATATTTATAGAGAAACTCTGATAAATACTGTTGAACCAGATTAAGTTTTATGACAATTTGAGAGAAGTATACAAGTTGATAACAATGATGAATTTTGTATTAGAGTTCAAAGTGGTTGGTGGTTCACTGGAGATCACATTGCTCATAAAGTATATTGCAAGCCACAAGTAAGGGCTTGAAAAGCATCCACAAAAACCTCTTTGCATATTCACCCAGCAAAGAAAGAAAGCAAACCATCTTACTCAAATGGAGTGCAGTATGTTGTGCCACCTGCATTCTATAGGCTCAGCCAGCCATGAGTCAAAACCCATTTATGGTCACGTCTGTGTATCCTACAAAGCTAGCAATGTGACAACATAATGAAACAATTGGCACAAGATGTGCAAGCTGCCAAATGTCAGAAAGAACGTTAAATTGCTTTTGGGAAGGAGCAGAGTAAGAACTGAGAGTTACAGTGCCACTTTGTTTTCTCATCTCTTTAGCTCTGACCACTCAGTAATCAAGAAGCTACATCACAAATGGGAAATAGGAGAGGGTTACCATAGAATTTAGAGGTGCTGAGAACCTTATATATAAAAAGTGATTTAGGAAAACTATGATATAAGCTATCTTTGGATAACAGAAAACATATTTTCCCCCCAAAAAACACCCCTGAACCAGAGGACATGTACTAAAATCAAAAGGCAACAAACTCAAAAATTTGGTTTATGGTTTGTTGTTACATGTTCTAAGTGCTGAGAATCACAGAAGCTGGTGAGGACTCATTGGGATTTGGAAGGGGCACAGAATCATCAAGTCCAAATCCTGGCCCTGCATGGGACACCCCAAGAGTTATATCATAGGCCTGAGAGCACTGTCCAAACCTTCTTGAACTCTGTCAGGCTTGGTGCTGTGACCACTTCACTGGGGAGTTGTTTCAGTGTCTAGCAACCCTCTGGGGGAAGAACATTCTCCTGATATCCAACCTAAACCTCCCCTAATTCAACTTCAAGCCATTCCCTCAGATTCTATCACTGCTCACCACAGAAGAGATCGGTGCCTGCCCTTCTTTGGATGCTCTCTAATGGTATAATGTCTTTCCTATACTGTGGCACCCAAAACTGCCCTCAGCACTCGAGGTGAGGCTGCCCCAGAACAGAGCAGGACAATCCCCTCCCTTGCCCGGCTGGCAATGCTGTCCCTGATACCCCCAGGACACGGGTGGCCCTCCTGGCTGCCAGGGCACTGCTGCCTCATTTTCAGCCACCAGGTCCCTTTCCACAGTTATTCTTTCTAGCTACTTGTTCCCAAATCTAAACATACTTAAAGATGTATAAATATCAATAATGATATTCTAGGTCCAATGTAAAAGTTTAAATAACTTTCCATTTTTCATATTCAAGAAAATGTCTCTTCAGGAAATATTCCAGAGAGGAAAAGAATTTTTATTTATTTTTTTACAGATAAATATAATTAATAGGATAGAAATATCTTTCATTTTGTACAGAATACAAGTTTTTTTCCGTTGTTATTACTTGTTCTGTAAAAAAATGAGGCAAAATTATCAGTGATGAAATGTGTCTGGATATTTATATGTAATTTATACTATAACCTTTTTAGGTGTCACAATGGAAGAACAGTGTATCTTTTCCTCTTTAAAAAGTATTGTTCAAGTTACTTGGCAATAAAAATGTTAGACAGTGTATTCTAGCCAACTGACCTTTAGAGTATATTTACTTGGCTATCGGGCACTTTTCAATATGTATGGATTTGGCACTAGACACATTCTTGCATAATTCCTGTTTCTATAATACATATGATGAAGCTCAGGAGCTACTGAAGACAAAAAGAAAAAAAACAACAACCCACCACAATGCCAAACCACAGCCTTACGAAAGTAGCCTTCGTCAGTGGCCGAACCACAGCTTTCCATTTACTGAGTTTCCTGCATCTCACCTTCATGCCAGCAAACATCAGCACAAAGGAGTTCTTCATTCTCCTAGGCTAACAGTGTACCAACTTTTTTGAATCTACTGCCTTTTTCTTCAAAATAACTTATGAGTCAGAACTTGTCTTGCCCTGATAAGCCTGTAAGCATGAATTTGAGATAGGGTTCTTAGATCAATAAATTATACATCATTAATATTGTAGGAGGTATAAAAAGATATAAAGGAGGTATAAATAGATACTTATTAACACTTAATTTTATTTATAAATAAATAAAGTGTTCTATGAAAATGATCTAGAAACTTTAGGGACAAATTCTTAAATGCTTAAATTCTTAAATGAGTTTATTTATCAATATCTTAATTGCTGAAGGATTTATCCAATTTGAGAGACATCTGAAACTGAATCTTACTAATGAGCCATGCAATAGGAGGAGAAAGGCTTATGTTTAGTTAAAGTAAGGGACTTAGGAAGTCCAGTAGAACACAACACATAACCTAGGTAAAATAATTCTTGTTTTAATTAAGAGTAATGGCTGGCTGACTCAGGACAGGAAAAAGCTGAGCTTTAGGAAAAAAAAGACTAAAACTTCATAAATTTTCAAGTACTACTTTATACTGATTTTAATATTCTGACAAGGAGTCCACTACAACACTTTTGTAGGCATTTTTCCTACATAAAAAATAATGAAAAATAATTGGATAAAAAAGTATAAAAATAATTGGATCCTAAACTCTAATCCAGATTTTTCTGGGTTGGATTTCTAATTGACTTAGTTTGCTATGCTTCATCTCTTAGACAATGAGATCTTGTTATTAAAATTTCTCTCTTCATAATGATGCAGTTGTCTCTTTAAATACTCTGAATGCTATGCGGATTTTTTGTTAGGAAGATCATTACAAACTACACAATAAATTAAAAGGGCACATCCAGAAGGAAATAATGACATTTAGGCATACTAGATGAAAATTCTCAACTTTTATATAGTACTGGAGACAAGCCTTTTTTTTGAAACTTCAGCTCAAAGAATACACACTTAAATCTTTAGGTCAAGCTACCCAGACTGAAGTCAAAGGCTTTGTAACTGTGTAAACATGACAGCTGTATAATATAATATATATATATTGTTATCCAGGACAGTTTGTTAGGATTTCTAAATTTGCTTGTGAAGAAAGGAGTTAACCAAGGCAGCAGTTAGGAAACAGTTATAAAGAAATACAGTCACTAAAGACAGAACGAGGAAGAGTGAAATAATTCAAGAGGTTGTATGTAGTCAGAGAAGCGAAGTCAGTTTGGGTTTTTAAGATGGGGGAGGCAGATAATCCATAGGGCTGCAGGGGAGTAAAAGGCTTGTTGCAAGGGGAGAGATATAGCACATCAGGGTTAATGCTGAACAGCTGTACCTGATGTAAGTTTTGATGCTTGGACATAAGCCTCGAAGAGGATCTCACTGGTTTGAGGCTGTGAATAAAAGCTTACCTATTAACTGAAATAAATGCAGTTGGAAACAGAACTCGGAAATATGTTCTTCTGCTTTTCAAAGGCGTGGCAAAAGCTTGGCACATACTGGAGGGCTGGCAGCCCTGCGAAGGCAGTCGCATGGTGCCAATTTAGTGAGATTCACAGGCAACTGCTCCAAGCAAAGGAAAACCCATGTCTCAGTAAAAATCCAAAGGATGATTAATGTAAGGCATTTCAAACACTACTAGCAGTGTGTGTAAGATTTAAAAAAAAAGAAAACAACGTTTTGCTTCTTTACCATCTATGGCAATGCCTCAGAGTTTCCTGTAAAATCAAGACAGCCTGCAGCAAAATTATTGTTTTCCCAGAACAATAGTGCCATTGCCAGGCCCCCAAAAGATACAGTGACCCTCCAGAAGAGGCACAGTATCTTCAAAACTCCCCTGAAAAAAGAAGATGAAACAGAACAGAATTCCAAACAACAAAGATGTTTCAGCAACATAGAAAAGACTAGAATTGCACAAAATATCAGAAGCTTTCTAAGACCCTCCTGAAGTGCAGGCAGTGACATAGGCTCATTGAAAGAAGCATCAATGAGGTCTGAGAAAAAGAAGGTGGAATAGCATGCATAAAAAGGAAAAGAAAATCCACAATACTAAAAGATTGCATGAGCTACAGTAATAATGGAGTATATTTGAAAGAAAAAAAACATATGAACAAATCCTGTGCAGTTTGCTATTCATATACAGATCATCCTAGTGATACTTCTTTGATAAAAAATGGAACAGAAATTGCTGACATTGTCATATAGTTTGAACTTCTACCTGTAATAAAACATCATTCTCATACATTCCCTGCAAAAGAATGGCAGGTTTTGGACTGATTTTTTGTTTTTTATAAGAATTTGTAATCATCAGTTATAATTATGAGTGTCAGAATCCTTATACCTTTTAAGCAAAGACAATGCCCTGATCAGGGCTCCAGGAGCACAAAACCTGCTACGCATCACCTACATGACAGCATACTTATTCTCCATACATTTGTTAGGCAGCTATAGAGTAACAGCAAAATGTTCCCCACAGACACCAATAGGTGACTATAAAATACAAGTGCTGCAAAAGTTCCTAATTTAACCCACCAGTTTGTATCTTCCAAAAAGATTTCACAAAAACAAGATAACAATTAGCACGTGTTAAGCTTTTAAGACAATCTGCTATGAAGCGTTCTAAAATGGGATCCAAGATATAAAGATATCTCTGCTCATGGAGGCAATGCAGATGCAGACTACCCAAAAATCTCTTTCTTGAAACCCACAGCAATCAAACAAAATTTAAATTGCGGCACAGTATTGCAGAGCAAGCATCCTTATGGAAAACATTTTCTGCAATATATAGAAAGGTAAGTACTTAAATGACTAAAAGCACTCATGATGGCATATTATTTCAACTTCCCTCATATTCTTTAGACAGGAAAATGCATGCGATACTGGAAAGGTTGAAACAGTGGAGATACGCCTTTAATCCTAACAGGTAACACAGAACCATTCATAGCTTCAGTTTTGTTCCTGAAAATGCTTGATAGTTTTTCTGTATCACTCTTCAAGTAAACTTGCAGGGGTAACAGAACACCCACATGGTTCTATTATTGTTTATTGCAAATTAACAGTCCTTTAAAAAGTTACATGAAAGATGCCTCCTGAGCACATGTTAGCTTTCAGCAGTTCTTCACAAAGAACTGTTGGATACCTTTTTCCTCCCACAGTTTTATATTTCATTTTGGCAAAGACAGAAATATGTTCCCAGTAGAAAACAACCCAGCCAACTGCTGGCCTTCAAAGAGACCTATGAAAAGAAGTAAAAGATAATAGGCTTTCCTCTTCCCTGATAAATCCCTAGCTACCCACGGGTATACATCTCTGCTTTGCAGGTTTTCTCTTAGTTTAATATTCATTAAGAGAATATCAAACTCAGCTAGTCTCATTACTGAATTTTTTTGATTACTCTCTTGTGTATTATTTTAATTTCTGTTGTTCATATGTTCATGTATAAAGCTGAATGAAACCATATTAAATACTAACAGTCAGCCAGAGAATTCCCACATAATTATAACAGACATCTTGACAGCTAGAAAAGGCTCAGCTCCTTCCAATTTGACTCCATTGATTTGGTCCAAATAATACATACTCTCATGCCTCACTTTTCTACAAGCACTTGTTTTCCTCCCATCCTCTCTTTGCATAAATCTCAACAGTTTCATTTATTCTTCCAAACTTGCATAACCACAGAAAAAATAATGATGGAAAAGATTTCCAAAACCATTGAGTGCAACCTCTGGCCAAACACCACACTGTGAGCTACAACACAACACCAAACACCACATTCTCATCTAGAACACAGCACTAAATGCCATGTCCAGTCACTTCTTGAACACTTTCAGGCATGGTAACTCCATCACCTCCCTAGGCAGCTTATTCCAATGCTTGGCAGTCCTTCCAAGGAAAAAGTTCTTCCTTATGTCCATTCTTAACATCTCCTGACCCAGCTTGAGGCTGTGCCCTCCCATTCTGGCAATTGTTGCCTGGGAAGAGCCTGACCTTCACCTGGCCACAACCCCCTTTCAGGCAGCTATAGAGAGCCATAAGGTCTCCCCAATTCTCCTTTTCTCTGGGATAAAAATCCCCAGCTCTCTCAGCTGCTTCTCACAGGACTCACTTTCTAAGCCCTTCTCCAGCTGTTGACCTATGGTCTTGTGCAGGGTTTCAAGGTAACACTCACAAGGTCCTATTACTTCTATAGGCAATCAAAATCACAGAATCATTCTTACAGAATTTGATTAATGAGAAGCAAGTTAGGAGCTGGAATTGTAGAGGTCATACACAGAGTCTGGTCCTTATTCTGATAACAGAACATATCTAAGTGTCTGATATATCATCATCAGAAAAAAATGTGAATGCCATGCAATTAAATTCTGCAATACTATGGTTAGCATTGTTTGGGTTTGGTGTTTTTTTAACTTCCCTTCAGTTATTTAGTGGCTGGGTGCCCCTCTTATGTTTTCTGTGTCAGGTTGATTTTTCCCTAACTGGAACAAAATATTTTTCTACGCATCTGTCACAGCACTTCTTGAATAAATACATACTGAGAATCAGAAAGAATTTCAGAATACAAAATTTATTTTTAGATCTTTCATTTTTATTCTAGCTATATTTCTAAGTTTGCAACTCATTGTAATACTCTTTCAGAGATGGCAGAATTTTATTTATAAGTCATGTACAACTACCATTTTCTTTACTTAAATAAGTGTAATTTTTGCTAAGCTTTTCGCAAGCTAAATATACAAGTAAGCTCATCTAAATTATACCAAAGGCAATTATCTATGAATTTATATTCTAATTAATGTATTAAACAAAAATTTCTGGTCAGATACCCTCTGAAATTTCCTTTTTCCTAAACACGTATTTCATATACTTATGATGAGGAGACAGTCCTATGCTTGCATATTGCGATTCCCATCTTCAATAAGAATAATTAGCCTGCCAAGCTTTCTCAATAATTCCAACTCATACATTTCATTTTAATGGTTTCAGACAATAATTTTCCCATTAAGACGAATCTGAAAAATATTAACAAAGTCAGGTGAAAAGTACAAAAGAGGATTGCAGTACTTTGCCCTGAGAGTGTAAGCTTGACTTCCAATTGAATTTAAGGTAGCAAGGGAAAAAACAGTATTTTATGCCAATATTACAAAACTGATATTATATATAAGAATATTTTATTCCAACACAGAATCAAGTGTCTAAACAAAGATATTTTCTTAATGGAAGACAGGTAACACCAGTATTTCAATATTGCAAAGGTTTTTTTTAAAAAAAATGGAATAGATTTGAATTTTATTAAATAAAGCTTTATAGAAAGAAAATGTCTTCTGATATTACAAACCAAATCTATTTTTGTCTTTCCTTGCACATTTGACATTGAAATGCATTAAAAGTCTTTTTTTCCTTTGGTTCAATTTCCCGACATGAAAGGAGGTAAAACCTGCCAAAATTTTTATTTATGCTCTTAAATACTCGTAAAATAAGCGTACAGGTAATCTACAATGAATCATTAATTGTTTTATATCAGTTAATATTTTGCAAATACTATGACTATAGTCAAACACAAGCAAGTATGCAGAAGAGTTGGAGAAATCAAGCAGTGAAACAGGATGTCTGGCTCAAACCTTAACTCCTTCCTTTTCCTTTCCTAAGGAAGTGAGAGCACTGTAAGAAAGTGAGCACTACCATGATAAGCAGCTGCACATCATCACAAATTAGCTGGCTACAGAAAAAACACAACCCAATATGAACCTGCAGCTCCTGGAGGACCCCACTCCAGAGCAGGTGGATGCTGAAAGGAGGCTGTGAATGGGAGTAGGATCCTGGCAGGACCTGTGGGGTCACAGAGAGAGGAGCCCACTCTGCAACAGGTCTGCTGGCAGGATTTGTGGAGGAGCCATGGTGAAGCAGGCTGTTCCTACAGAACTGGACCTTGTGACAGGGACACACACTAGAGCAGCTGGTGGAGTACTATACCCCCACAGGAGAAACCCACACTAGAGAAGTTCATGGAGGACTGTTTCCCAAGTGTAGAGCCCCATGAAGGAGCAGGGAAAGAGTGAGAAGAAGGAGTAGCACAAGTAACATGATAAACTGAGTGCAATTCCCATTACCTATCCCCTTGCACCAAAATTCAGATTTTAGGGTAGAAAATTTAGGAGTAAAGTTGAGTATAGAAAAAAGGGAGGGATGGGGGCAAGGTGTTTTCAGATTTGGGTTTTATTTTTCTCATTCTCCTACTTTGATTTGATTGGTAATAAATTAATTTTTTTGGGTCAAGACTCTTTTGTCCATGGCAGTAATTTGTGAGTTATCTGTCCCTAGCCTTATCTTGATCCATGAGCCTTTTGTTATATGTTCTCTGTCCTGCCCAGTAGAGAAAACAGAGAGACAGAGCAGCTGTGGTGGGCACCTGCCAACCAGGCAGGGTCAGTCAACCACACCCTCTTCTTGCCCCAAAGTATGAAAAAAGAAACTGTATTTTGCCAGAAAAATTGCCATTTTGTTTATCTGTCTCACAATCTACCATGCTCTGTTGCTAAGAACAGAAATGGGTTCATGTTTTCTCTGTTTAATTCTATGTGTAGAAATTCAGAAACACATACTGGGTAAAGGCATTTAGATCCTTTGAAGGTTTAGAACATGCTTGGTTGACAGCATCCCAAAAGAACCTAAGAATAGCTGTGTATTTCCATTCACACAAATTTCTTGTTTGAAGTAAGTGTATGGAGGAGGTAAGTATGTACAGCCTTTCTGGATGCAGATTGAAGAGGTTGCTAGCTGAGGCTTACACACTGGTGTGACATCTTGAGAAGCAGGCCTCTCACTCCAAAACATACCAGGCATTTCTGCAAAGGTGTGGAGGGCAGCATGGTGCAAATGTCTCAGTGCTTTTCTGCTTAGACAATCCAAGTTCAATTGTGTTAATTTTAGTTCACCTGGACCCAAGCTAAGTCAGTTCTGAGCACCTGCTCCTGTACCTACTTCCATTTCTTTTTGCTAAAGGAAGGCTTATTAAATTGAAGAGTATCTCACAAACCTGAGGGCTCTATATAACAACAAAAATACTGGGCAACAGTCATTCTGCTAGGGACAAAATACAATATATTAAACTACTAGGAAGCACATAAATTGATAGTTATTCATGCAAAATTATTTCACAATATCCTTTCTTTTGCACGCTCATTAGGGTAGGACTTAATTTCAAAAGCACATACTGTAAAGTGCACAGGCTGCTGTGGTATTCCAAATTGAATGCTGTAGTATTCAACACTATTTTCATTTCAATAGAGTGGACAGGCACAAGAACAACATCACTATTGCTGATTAACATTAAACAGGATTCTTTCCCTTAATACTTTGGTTTTCTAACCTCCAGCAAATAGCACATTCAAAAAAGAATGTATTCCAGTATTCTGGTTAGAGCAGATCCATGAAGTCTTTCATTTGAAAATTCTTACTTTCTCTCCTAATTGGAGAAGATTTTTGTAAGATAATACTCTGACTGACAGTTTTTGGGTAGCTTGTAACCAGCTTTTGCAGGAGATAAACATAGTAGCTGCTCTTTGCTCCAAGTTGACCTTGACTCCCTCATGGCAAATTAAAAAAAACCAAAATAAATAAAATTAAAAAAAAAACCAAACCAGAAGAGTAGAAGAGCTTTTTAAAGAAAAGCAACCACTAAAAAGCAGAGTGTTTTTCATGTAACTGATTTTCACATGCCAGCTAGCTGCTGCAAAAGACACAGGATATGTTATCAGCCACTCCAATGCCTCACAATATTGTTCTCATCACAGGGTTTTTAATGTCTGAAAACCAACTTCAGAGTACACAAAAAATGTAGTAACAATAAAGGAGTAAAACATCTTTGAGCAGTTCAGAAAGTGAACTGGCTAAACAAAAGGCAACATGTTTTCCCAGTTCCCAATGTTGTGCTCCAGTAATTTAATCATCTCCTGTTGCAGAAGACTCAGCTGCAGCCTTGACAGTGGTGTTATAGCATGATCACTTCTACTGTCTACCTGGATAAAACTACTTAGGTGTTAGTTCGAGGTACAGAGATTATGCTGAAGCAGAACAAAGAACAATTAAATCAGGCACTCCTGAGATTGCCAATTGAAACTGAATTTACAAGCCAGTAATCCAATTTTAGACAAGACAGCCACTGTACTTGAGGAGGATTATGATCTGAGTCATCAAGTTTATAAAAAATTAGATCCTTATTAGTATTAAGGAAATCATCACTGATCATTGAGATACAAAATGGGAATAGCATCTTACAATGTAAACAAATCATTGGTGTTTTTGAGCTGGAGTAGGGTATGAACACTGTCTTCCCTCAACTCCTGAACTTTCAGTTTTTTAAGCATTACAAAAGAAAAAATGCTGTGAATACCAAAAAGACTAACATTTGAAACTATTTGTAACAATTTTATAGAACTATTAACATCCCTACTACCTAAATGGAAGTTTGACTGAGATGCTTAAGTCACACATCTAGCTACAACACAGGAATATTACATGAGCTCTAATTAACAGGAATGTATTTTATAAAACAAAATCCCAAGGACTTATTATAGCAAGAACTTTGGCTCTACTTCATTTCTTTGAATGTAAGTTTTGAAAAATGCCACAAGGCTGACCTCTGCTGGGTCATAAATTATCAAGCATCTGAAGTGGCACACAAATATTCAAAAGTTATTAAACATAAGAAATAACAGGAATTTTTTAGTATCCCAAAATATTTTTCATAGATCTCAATATAAAAAGGACATATTATTCTTCACAGACTCCCACAGGAAATCAAAATGCTGCAATTCATTACAGAAAACAAACTAATGATCCCACTACTTATTTCCTCACTAGTAATTGAATATAAATTCAGATAAAAGACTCAGAACTACTGCTTTTTATGAAATTAACTTTAAAAGTTAGCACTGCAAATATCCTTTGAAAACACGCAACAAGACTTAGTCACTCACAAGGCCAGATCCTCACATGAATAAGTGCTCAGGTAAAAAAAAAAGGGGGAAAAAAAGGGTTTGCAGACATATAAATACATTACATTGTGCCTTTTATTCACCTTTGGAGTCTGCCTAGAATTATCAAGGTCAGTTCTTCCTCTATTCAGCAAGAAAGCTCACGAATGATTGCCAGAAGCTTCTCTCTCAGTCACCACTAGTTTCAGAGAACCTTGAAGTGATTTCAAATCAGTTATAAAGTGTAAAAAGTTCACAGAAAGCAGGAGTACACAGCCTTAGACTGCCTTAAATTAGCATCTGTGTTACTATAATTCATATAAGCCACGAGATCATGCTTCTATGTATCCTACTCTCTGTCTCAACCCCAGGCAAAGCAACTAACTGCAGCATACCAGAGACATACCTTACCCTCCTTCACCAGACTACTAGGCAGAACAGAGATGATTTCCATTATCCACAGAAGTAGTCATGCCGTGGCAACTCAAAATGTGACCCCTGTTCGCCATTAACACTGGGATTTGACTGAAGAACAAAAAGTAACTAATGTTGTTTTCTTTAGTTGTCTCAAAAATCAAGAGAAGAATGAAAAAGCAACTGTTTCCCATCACCCCTTAAATATCAAGGCACAGACTGAAGCTAATGAACTTAAATAGATGTGTGACTCACATATGAAAATCCATAGCATGCAGATGGAGGAGCCGTCAGATTTCGTCCAGTCTTCTACAGATGATGAATCATTACACTTACCCTTTTCTCACTATGCCTTGAGCTCAGTGACTTGGGTTTCAGTAAATATCTACCAAAAATGTCTTCTGAAGACAAAAGGAAGAGTTCAAACTCACCATATTCCATCATTCAGTAGCCTGAACATAAAAAAAATTCCAAAACACATCCAGCTCCATATTCTACCCAAAGCATATTATACTCCCTTCTCAGCTCAAATCTGCTGCTTATCAAGTATTGTTCTATTGTAGTGTACCCCACAAGATAACCAACTGAACTCCTGAACAAGCTTGACAGAGCTCAAGAAATGTTCTGTGATTCTGTTCTTTTTTCTGATAAATGGGAAAGACTGATGTAATGTAAATTCTCAGTTGAAGGAATTAATTCCAAATACTCACCCTGCATAATCTACAGTTTCATAAAAGATGCAAAAAATGCAATTCTCTAATGTCAGACAGTACTGAGTGTAGAGGTCACATGAGATGAATCATCCGATTTTATGTAACTATCTCCAATTACTCTGTCAAAAACCACATTAGCCCCTTTGCCTCAGCATTATGTCAGGAAGGCTTGTTGACTATAAAAGAAACTCTGATTTTCCAGAACAAATCTTTCCTTCCTTTTATTTTCTTTCTTAGATGACCTATGTATCTTTTTGTCAGATATTTAAATTAGAAGTCACCATGTCAGAATTTATTTTCAACCTGCACTATTCCATATTAATGCCTCTGTTGTTACTGAATAGTCTGAAAACACTAAGATTAGCTAATGATGCCAACAGATTTTTATTTTCACATCCTCAAAGAGAACCAACTGATAGGAAAATATATTAATTTGATGCAAAAACCCATAGGGCATCTCTCCAACATGATCCCTTATCTGTACATTTAGTCAGTTCTTAATCATTAAACACTTACTGATACTATGCAGGAATAATTTTATCAGATGCTACTAAATGAAATGCTATAACAAGCTTATTGTATCCACAATATTTGGCCATATCCTTGGCCCCATCATTTCTTCCAAGGAATCCATAAAAAACAGATAAGAGCTAAGTATATTGTTAATTCACCTAAATCTTCTTTATAAATAACCCACCTTCATTAAATCTTCAGAAAAAAATAAAAATTATTACATAAAATAAACATGTAAGCTCCATCACTAAGGAAAGTAAGTTTGTCATGCAAGAGTATGTTCTCTATAAAGAACTAAAACAATGCATTTAATAATCTTTAGTTCCACTACTGTGCTTTAGGTTTTCCCACTGAAGTTCTGAATCAGTTTTTTCCATTTTGCCCAGCTTTGCCATCAGAGTCATTTACTGTTGGCTATCTGGATCATTCTCAATTACCCTCTTGAAAATGGTGTATTTGACACTATTCTTCTATTAATCTGCCTTTGTCACAATGTTCAAGAGATTTTTTCAGCTTTAGATACCAAAAGTTAAAAAAAAGCAATGAAATTGAAAATTACTGTCTGGAACTAACACGGTTTAAATATCCTGCCTCTTTTGAGACATCCTACCTCTTTTTTTTTTTTTTTTTTTTTTCCTTTTAAAAAGGATTTCACAAATACATACCAGCTTCCTTCTTTTTAAACACATACTGAATCTTCTTTTTGTTATGTAATTAGCTTGGCAATATTAAATGCAAGTTAAACACACAAACAACAACTCATGAAAAGGAAGTTATGTCACATAATTTTATATAATTATATTTAGTAAATCAGTCAATTCCTTTTAGTCAATTGAATGCAGCTCTCACTTCTAAAACATAATTTATATAGAAAGAGAAGATGTTCTAGATGCACAACTATTCTATAAACTGAGATTCAGCAGAAAAAAAAAATCAAACCCCAAAACTGTCATCTGATACAGGAGATGTTGATTAAAAATATCATATTGCAAATCTTTGGAAATAGATTTGCAGTAAAACCCATTTTTTAGGCTTTCTTTTTCTGAAAAGCTACTCTCCTCCCACTTGTGCTTCAAGACTAATGAATTTATGAAAATCATAGTGTTAATGGATGAAAGCTATCATAAAGTACACCAAATGTTCCAAAGTAAACACCTAAAGTGGTATCTGTGAGGTTATGGATTTTAAATCTCAGATATATGAAGTTATCTAGAGCTACAATCCTAGGCTCTCAGGCAATAGGTAACTTTAAAAATTGTGATCAAGAAATAAAGCTTGTTATCTGAGTTAGTACAGTCTCTGTGAAAGAAAGAGATACTCTTACAGTGTAAAACATCTTAGAAAAGAGGGCATAAAAAGCTATGACACATCATCACAATAAATTAAGAAGTGTGGTACATTAACATACTATCTTCATTTTAGTCCCTGGTTCAATTTAGTGGAATACAAAGGCAAGATCACAGAGACTTTGCCTAAGCTTTCTCTGATATGAAGTAACGTCTGAAAATACTTTCAGAAAATAACGTCATCAATCATTCTCTGTAGTTCATGAGTGTAAACAGCTGATATCACAATCCTGGCAAATCAATCAGGAGTTAAAGAAACTTCTCACAAAATATGAGCAATTAAATAAACCTTATGTATTAGCAAACAAGAATGGCAGCTATTACTCAATTAAAAGCACAGGACTAGACTAAAGGGTTTTGCAGATAGCTGATTGTTAATTTAGGAGCTGGAACAAGCTGTGTCTGTGTAATGAAAAAGAGCAACGTTAAGCAAAGGCTCAACACCCCTCTCAAGAAAGGAAGATAATACCATTATTTCCTCTTGGAGGAAGCACTGGAGCAAAACTACCACAGATGTGTCACTAATAACCAGTAAGTCAGGAGAGATATGCTCAAGGTGGAGAAGAGGGTGAGGGAAAATAGATTGCTCTGCAGGGGGCAAAGAACACAGAAAAAAAAAAAAAGAAAAAAAACCAAAACTAAACCAACCAACCAAAAGAAAAACCCAAAACCCAAACCAAAACAAATGATACAAAAAACAGAACAAACCCATGCACAAAAAACCCCTCCCACATAATCTTTCTGCTCAAAGATCTTGTTCAAAAAGTCTAATACCACCTTGACAACTAATGGTGTTACACAAGAAATTTCAGCACTACAAAGATAAATATTATCCAAATTTAACAAGAATTAGCTCCTACTTACATGCAAGATTACACCAGATACTCCACATAGATGACATACATAGGTTCAATAACCAGACCAAAAAAACAGCAAATCTTCTGCCTTTATTGAGTCTTCCTCTTGATGTGCTTTAAAAGAATGTCAGCTAGTCTTTGATCCAGTGAGGGTCTTTAGAAGAGTCACTAGGATAAGCAGAACAAAATTTGGGTTATGGGCCTCATGGTTCAAGGAAAATAAACCCAGGGGAGGCCATGATGGTCAGTCTTGGAAGTATCAAGACATTGCAGGGCTTTAACACAGAATTAAATGTAAATGTTAAATTCCTGACAAAATTTAAATCAAAAGTCAAGTGTCTATTGCCTACAGTTTAGGGTTAGAGAATCTCTGTTTTTTCTGAGATATTTTATCAAGTTTACAGTCTTCTCTGAATTAGCTTTCAAGCTTATCTTTTCTAACCTGCACCCTGAAAGGAAAAATTTACCTAGCTAACCCTACTTTTGTGTTCCCATCCTATTCATCTTGCATATTTGCACTTGGTTCAGCTGTAAGAAGGAGCCCTACTCACATAACTGCTGTTAAATAAGATTTTCTAAAGTGTCTCCCAAGAGAGGAGCACAGTTAAAATTCAGTCTGATATTTCAATCTCAAGTAAAATTCCCTTCCTACATTTCCATCAAATTTTTCAAAGATATTTTGTATTTTTCACAGCCTTGGGAATTGTGAGAAAATGGACTTTTTTTTGTTTTTTTCAACACAGTCATGGACTTAGGTCTCTGAAACAAAAGGACAGTCAATTCATATGGCTTATCTTCAAATTCTCATCATGAAAATGAATCAGTAAACTTTAATTACTGTTTAAAGTCTAGATACATTTTAAAGTAACAATAGGGAAAAATTCAACAGTACAGCAGAAGGCTTATTGGCAGGCAGTAAGATTATTTCAAAGGGCAGACAGATTGGCTTCAACTTCTAGTCTGCAATTTAGGAAGTGATGCCAGAGATCACATAGGATGGGCTTCCACTTTTATGAAACAACTTGCTTCCAACCAGACTAAATCATTATTATTCTTCATGGATTAGTGAAGTAACAAAATATATGCAAGTAGTCTAGTGATAATCGAAGTTTAACAGCATGTAAACATACACAGAACACGATGACACATCTAAGATTTTCTCATGCTTGAAGACCTAGCACAAAAGGTTAGAAATGGCCTCAGACCATTTTTAAAAGTAATTTTTATATTTTCTTAGTATTTGACAAGTGTTCCTTTCTGTATCAAATTTTCTTAAGAAAAAATTATTGATATGAAGTCCAAGTATCTCTGTGAGAACAGATCTTGAAAATATGTACTGTTCAGTATCACACTGACAAATAACCCAATCTATTAAAGCAACCACCTTGTAATGTACATAATGAAACTTATTGACTGGTTAGGAAGTTAGCAAGTTACAATTGCTGTCAATATTGCATTACATTTTCTACTAAAATGTCAGAAATTTGTTGAGATGTCAGTTGTCTTCTCTCTGGCATAGACTACCCTGACATTCAATATGCTGTGAAATGCTGTTCTTCAAACCTCTAATGGATAGCATGAACTCAGAACTCTAGGTATATACAGGAAGAGGGTAATGTTTTAATAGATAAAAAAGGTGCCCTCAGAATCAGCTATGTAATATGTACAATCAGGGTATAGGTACACTAGATTTCATAATGGAAAACTTATTAAATCTATAAATGCATGTACGCTACAATGTCACTTCAATATTTGAGTTCCATTTTGAGAGGAACCTCAAGGCTTTAAAATTTTCTGATAAAGAATATTCTATTGTCAAGCACCCAGCTAGGTACAACAATATGCAGTAAGAAACTAGGGGGAAAGGGCTGCATTGCCTATCAGAACAGGTAAGCATTACATAAAGTTAATAGAATTTCAAAGAGAGTTCACTCAAGCTGTAATGCACCACCATGAATCAGAAAATTGAAAATTAGTTTTCAAAAATAAATCTGCCATGTTAGGGTCAGCAATGTTACAACCTGTCCCTGAGGCAGGTTAAGTGAGGTTTTTGTTAATAGATCCCTCAGGGCAGACTACAGTGACACAACACTGAATGAATGGTGGAGTTTTTACAAATAAAAATGTAGGTAGGTAGGTAGGTAGGTGGGTAGGTAGGTAACAGGTTGATTTTGGAATTGGTTAAAATGGAAAGGATGTATGTAGCAGATTTGATTATTATCTATAGAAATATAGCAATATAAAAGTATAATGATTACACTTAAGAAAATATACAAGGAAAATAGAAAGAAGGGATAAGAGCAGATAGCGAAGATGAAAGATATCACCACCCTATGAGATGTGATTGTTGCACTTTACATGTCCAGTGATGGTTGAAATGATGGTAACAGTTTTGATCCATCAGGGGGTACAAGAAATCCCTGAAACCTAAAGTTCAATGGGTTCAACACATTCAGGTGGGAATGCCCAGGTGCTTCTCCTCAGACAGGAGTTTTACACTATCTCTTGTAACACTGTGGATCATGTGCAGTCCTCTGATGGCAGGCCCAAGAAATGAGTCTGGAGGCAAAGACAGGACCCCTATTTGTCATGCCAGAAGAATTGAGCCAGTTCTGCCTTAAAAGAAGGGATGAATACTCTCAGGCATAACTGAATGTCCCTGTATCTCTCTCAGGATGGGAGAGAATTTTCTACCTGAGCCACTTATGTAAGGCAGGAAATTGGCATGATAAAAAACATTATTCCACATTGCAGGATCTGCTTCTTGGAGGTGTTATCCCTTATCTGTCTCAAACCCCAGCTTGCTGCTACACAAAACGAGGGTTTGTTATAGTCATCCTCTGGTGATGGGTGCTCATCCTTTCTGCACCTGGGTTGTTCTTATGCAGGTTACAAATTTCATAAACACAAACCCAAAAATACTCCCCATCGCCTGTGGTTGAGAGGGGCAAACAAAGAACCTAATGCCTTTGCAAACAGCCAATTGATTGAATCATTAACTTTTAATATTACAGTCTCTCACAAAAAGCAAAGCAAAATCCAGTGTTTCATACTTATTCAAGCATGTACAGTAGGTTCATTCCTCACACTATACGTGCAGAAATACAGCCTAGTTTATGCAAGACACTCATTTTCAGGGAGGAAAAAAGCTGTTGACTAGTTACAAAGAATACATTACATACAAACGCATTTAGACATAAAATGATAGTCAAACCAAACCACAGCAATTGTACAGTATCACCCATATACAGAATAATCCCATTGAGTTTGTGGTGGGCTTGTTTAGGGTTTTTTTGTTACTGTTTTTTGTTGCTTGTTTTAAAGTAACAGACATTTAAAAAAATAATGCTTTACAAAAATACTGATAATGGTTCACATTACTACAACTTCAATACTCTCCTCTTCTTTCAACATTTTCTATGCTCTTAGCAGTATCCCCAGTAGTTTTGCTTTAGTAACCATATGCTGCTCAGGCTCCGTTTGCACAAAATCCATTGACAATACACTGTCTCTGTTTGCTGATATATTTCAAACCATTTACATCCGAAAGCTTCTCGTTCTGTGAAATGGTTGCAAAGGCTTTTTTAAGGCCCACATCAGTATTGGTGGTTTCTGCTTAGTTTTTTCAGGAAATAGCATCGCTTCGGTTTCAGGGGTAGGAAATCGTACTCTGTACACTTCAGGGTAAGATTTCTGAAACTAGAAAAGTACATTAATTCAAATGAAGAATTTGTTCAAACACATACAATAAGCTATTAAAGTGAAGCTATTGTATTTCTGGAGCAGAGAAATTATTTCTCTAATGGACTTTCCACACCTCTATATTGAAAATTAGGTAATATATTGATTTGTGTTGATTCATCACAGCATACTTGTTCTAAATTATTATAAATCTTGAAATCCCAATTTTCAATTTCAATATTTCTCTAGAAGAATATATGTCTAAGACTTGATAAATGTTTTTGAGTTGAAGTTAGAAACTGCGAAGAAATTTTTATTTACTTGTTTGAGCTTCTTCTTTTTATCCTTCACAGATATTTCTTTATTCATCACAATTTCTTCCAACAAAGCTGCCAATGGTTCTTGAGAGCCAGCTGCCCTTTGGCATTCAAATTCACCTGTACTGATTTGGTGACAAAATGATGGAGGAGGAAGTGCTGCATCACTATCAGCCCCAGCATATTTTATCTGAAGATACAGTAGAAAAAAAAGAGTAGTTATGTTTTCTGCAAAATACTTCCATAAACTGGATTGATTCAATTGAACACACCAAGACATTAAGTAGAGGAAATACTGAATAGAGACTCTAAACTGTAATTTTTATCTCCAGCCCTAACTGAGTGAGTTCCAGTAAGTCAAAAAATATGACAGAAAGGAAGACTGTTCAGCTCTTGAAGTAAGTTTAAAGTAACTTTTCCAGTAGAAAACAGACAAAAGAACTAAAAATCATCTTTGGAAAAAAACCAAAATATGGTATCAGGAAACAGAAAGACGAGAAAATTGAGCAAGGAAGGTTCTAAAGAAAAAAAAATCCAGAACATTACAGGAAACACATTATAATGATTCCATTTTCTTCACTACCACAAACATAGCTTGCCCATTCCATGGGAAAGTAGTGCTGACAAACAGGTAAACATATTTGAGAGTCTTGTCTCTAAACAAATTCAAGATTCATTTAGTTTCATTTAAACACAGTTATATTTCAACATCAGTAGTCAAAAATAACTAGCTCTTCAAAAGCTAATAGAGATGGAAAAAAGTCTTTTAAGAACTGTTGATCTTCAGAGAACAAAAGATAAATTCAATCTACAAACAGAAAGACATAAGAGGTTTTTTCACTAGGTACTTACTTGGACTCTCTGGAGATGTACAACATGATCCTCTATGGAAGACTTTAAAGCAGAAGGAACACTTAAGATCTCTTGATAATTATCCATGAGAAAAGATACTAGTTTAGCAGCAAGAAGTTCATCCAAGTCTATTTCATCCTTTGAGCAGAGAATACAACGGGAAAACACCTGAACCATCTGAGGAAAAAGACCCACATCATTATCATGTATTTTTCTGTTTAGGAGTGAGTAGTAGAGAATCAGGTTGCATTTAAAAAGTGATCTTTTAGAACAAATATTTTACCACCACAATATTTACTGTACTTCAAACATATCAGTATTTTTAAAAAATGTATTATGTTCAGTGACATTATATGAGTGCACTGAAGATTGCTCCTGCCTTATACAGATACCTATCATACAGATAATCCATTTAGATATTGGGATGAATGCCATTTTTTTCTCAAGACTTTGCTGAACAGCCACTTCACATGGATATTTAAAGAGGGCATATGTATTTTGAGATTTTTAAAAATAACATGGAAATTTAAGAGAAATTAGGCACTACAGGGAAAACTTAATACCGCTATTCTGAAATCATCAAATCAAGTTTCAGGTCCAGTTAACTTCATGTAGTCTTGTGCTCAAGCACACAGTTAAAAGATTTCTGTTTGTGCACCAGTCATTTGTAACATTAGAATCACAGAAGTCAATAAAGATTTCTGTCATGTACTGTAACCTGCATTGCTGAATTAAAACTTGGTACAAAACGCTCAGACTGTAAGGATTCACTTCTAAAAACAACATTTAAATTACAACATTTACAAATAACAACATTTAAATTACAATAATTTTAATGAAAGACCACTTACAGTTAATTAAATCATAACCTTGGCAGTAAAAAATTAATTATTTTAGTCAAATACTATTCAGAGTTCACAAAAAACTTAATTGCTGTGGAGCGCATTTAGATTTATGCATATATATAGGATTCTGAGAGAATGGCTCTGCAGCTTAGTTTTCCATTGCACTTAATTTTCAGAGATTTTTAAATTAACCAAAATAAAACCATGTTGTTAGCTAGTTGGAATTGTTAAGTTACATCTAATAACTTTGTAAGGTGTGTTGCAAACATCAGCATAGTGATATCACTACATATGATCCTACAGAAGAAGCATTGGCAAAGACTGGAGCTTACTTTAAGAGTGGTGAAAAAAAACAGCTACTGAAATAAATGGTTCATATTTTAATTTTTTTGAATGGCTGAAAACAGGTCAATCAGAACATCCAGCTCCATATTTCTAGCTATGACTGAAACAGGAATTCTTTTTCATTAACACTGTCTGCAGTGATTAAGAGCACCAGAGACTTCATCTGCTTTTTTTTTGGGTTGATTTGCTTGTTTGTTTTTGGAGGTTGCTTGTTTGTGCTTTTTTCCTATTCAAGAGTGAATTCAGTGGTGATTTAACTTCGAAAGGAAAGGAGACCTCTAAATTCTGAGCAAGTTATTTGTGTGCTCATAAATTATCATGAAATCCCACTTTATTCAAATTCAGATTTGCTTTCCACATAGCTGGGATAGACAAACCTGTTCCTTAAACAAGCAAATTGTATTTTGTTTGTACTTTCCAGTAAGAATCTTTAACCTGTGCTGTTCTAAAAGCCTGTCCAGACCTTTTCCCCTTGCACATATACGTACCAAAGTTCTGGTCCTCACTGATTCAGAAAGAGGTGGCAAATCCTGGTTTAGACTAATTTTTGCCATCATTCTCACCAGCAGCTGTAGTCTTTTTCTATTTTCTGGGGGCAGTAGGAGACAAGATATCTGAAGAGCTTCTACAGCCTTGCTGGGTTTTTGCAGTAGTCCTGGTTTATATGAGATCAGAAGGTTGGGGAACATTTCTCAGTTATATATTTCTGTAACATTTAACATAATATTTTTAAATCTGGACTCCCAAAATTCCTTTCTTACTCATTCAAGATTGTCTTAGAACTCCACTCCCCAAAGAGACTAGAAAGATATCCCTAGAATTGGACTAGTAGGACTCACTTAAGGTTTTAGAAGATTTTTTTTCTGATGGAAGACACTGATAGCCATAACCAACAACTTTAGATATTAGAATGCATGAAAAATTACAGCATTTTGTTTCATCCTTCACTCTTTTATTACCTCAGCACTAAACACAACTGAATGGTATGCTATGACAATACCAACATGCACCTCACACCTACAGACATTGCATCTTTGCCTACCTCTGCTTACCGACTCTTGAGAAAACACTTAGTGAGCATGGCAGAGATATTTGAAGACTGAACAGGCACAGTAGAAGGTAATAGTAATTTAGGCACCTATAGAAAATCACCAAAGTATAATCTTATTTTAGGTTAAGGCTCAGCCAAGGAAGCATCTATTATTATTTTGCCTAAACAGCACTAGTATCAGAACAAAAGTCAGGAAACAAAATCTAGCAGTAATTTCTGTTAGAAAAGGAACAAGGTAGAAAACTAAGTCCTTTTTTTTTTTTTTTCATCTAACTATAGAAGTTGGAAGAGATTTGTGGAGATTATATAGACTTCTCACATGCTCAAAGCAGGTTCATCTACAGGAAGGAACCCAGGACTATGTCCTCTCAGGTTTTGGATAGCTCCAAAGACAGACATTCCACAGTCTCTCTGGTCAACTGCTTCCACTGTTTGATCACCTTTCAATTAAAATGCTATTCTTTATGAAAATGAGGTTTCCTGTACTTCTGTTCCTGCCCATTGACTCTTGCCCTGTCATTTGGTATCACCAATAGAAGTCTGGCTCCTTCTTCTTCTTTACTCCTCCTGTATCAATCTTTTATACAGACTACTTAGATTCTCCCTGAGCCTTCTCCTCTCCAGACTAAACAGTCCTGCTATCAGTCTCATCCTTTATGACACACATTTCAAGTCTTCAGTAATTTTTGATTTGTTTCACTGGACTTGCGGACTAGTGCTGAGAAAACATCTCTGTCGACCTTCCAGCAATGCGCTCTATGCAGTTATGGATGCTGCTGATATTCTTTGCCTCAAGGACACACTGCTGGCTTATCATCACATTAGTGCCCACAAGGACTTGCAAGTCCTTCTCAGCAAAGCTGCTTTCAAACCAGTTACCCCCAGCATTTACTGGTGCATGGGATTATTCCTCCCCAGGAGCGGACTTGACATTTCCCCTTTTCTGAACTTTTTAAGATTCCTGTTTACCCATTTCTGTAGCCAGTCAAGGTCACCCTGCATGGTACTACAGCCCTCTGCTGCATAAGCTGTTCTTTCCCATTTTAGTTATCTGTGTGCTTGTTTAGAGCACAGTGCCCTTGTTTAGGACAGAATGTGCCACCATCCTGGTCAATAGCAAAGTGTTAACCATTACTGGCCACACTACTAGCCCTGGGGGGCTCCTCATTGACTGATATCTAGCCAGACTTTGTGCCATGGATCACATCCCTCTTAGCCCTGCAAATGCACTGATTTCTGAGTTTACTTCACTACCCACCAGTCCAGCCTGTACTTCCTCAGTTTGCCTTCAAGGATGCAAACAAGGACAGTGCTGAAAACTTTACTACTCTCAACATAAACAGTATCCACTGCTACCCCCTCATCCACTATTTTGGTCAACTCCATGGTGTAAAAGATGGAAACTGTTTCTTACTGAAAAAGAAGTATGGAGTAGGTAACGCATTCCAAAGAGAGGGGTAAAGCGCTGAACTTAATTTCCGTAGTAATGTTTTTTTCTAATTTCAAAGGAAGATGTGGCAAGCATATTAATGCATATGTTTAGAAGAGCAAGGAATGATTAGATATCAACACTTCACTTTTTTTTTTTAAAGAGACCACAAAATTAATGTTTGACTTCTTGAAAGATTGCACAATTTTCACTGATTTTCACATACACATTGGCATGAAATCCCTCTTCTAATTTTACATTTATGAAACACTGTGAAATAAAATTTGTAAAACCTGAAAGATGTGAAAAACAATGGAAAAACAAACAGAAACAGAGTATGAAAGCAGAGGAATAAGTTTTACAGGTATCAACAAGACTTGTCTAAGAAAAAGAAGTCAAAAATTGAAGTAAATTCAGTATGGAGCAAGATCTACAACTCATGAAGTATAAAAATACTAAATTCCAGAAAAAAAGTGTTATTCTACATTCCCTTCTCATCTCAATAGTTTACTACAAACACTGTTGTTCACACAGAAAGAAACTCAAAAAATGAACATGCTACAAAGCAGGCTTACTTGAATCAACTCAATTGTTCTTTCTGATATTTGATTACATAAAATGTAATCAAATATTTTCCTATTTACTGTCTTTCAGGATGCCATCTATAGGATCAGAATTGTCAATTTTAATATTGTGTGAACCCCTGAAAAGTTCTAGTTAATAACTAAACCATTGCTTCTTTAAAGCAGTTTATTAGTTAATGTAATTTCTAAATTTAAGCAACAAAGTATTTGAATTCCCTTCAAATGTCGTATTTCCACGGTTAAAAACAGTGCTTAAAGCCCTAATCCTTTCTAATCTAGACTTGAGTCAAGCAATTTCTAAGAGCTTATGAGAGTTTTTAAGATGTTTAAGCATTTGTAAAAAAAAAGAAAAATCTGTTAAAATCCATCTGTTGGATGCTGAGCAACGAACAGAGGTCTTTAATATTATAAAGACAATCAATGAAAGACTTTTGAACTAATGTGGGCAAAAAGATACAAAAATAAAACCATGTGTAATATGAAATAAATTTAAATATTAAACTGTTCTCTATGTAGAATGAAAAGGACAGGTCCTAAAGAATTCATCTGTGATAATATTTAAGTAAGGGAAAACTCCAGGAAATTAAGTCTAAAGAACATCTTTTTCATTACATCCCAAACTACTTACCCAGCACACTAACAAAAATATCAAAAAAATGGTATGTGAGAAGAGGTTCTTTCATCTGGCCAAAGTAATCCACTATAGTTTTGAAGACATCTCTTTCGAAGCCTGAGTACGTAGGCTGCTTCAGATCTGAACAGCTGGGCCCTACAAGGAACAAAAAAAACCAAAACAAAATGGATCAAAAAGGAGAGAGAGCATTGACTTTCAGCCACCAAGCAGATCAGTGTTTTCTAATCCAGTCTGTTAAAATGGATCATTAGAGAAAAATAATAATAACAAAAAAAAAGATTCATTCTTCAAAATAAGTGGAATTTTATTAATCTACTGCTGGACTGATCTATTCCCAGTAGGTCTAGTGAAGAAACATAGTAGAGGAAAAACATTAATAGAATAGTTAAACCCCCATATATTTAGTTTAAATAAGCTGCACTGGAAGGAGAACACATGCTGACAAGTTTTTTCCTACTTTCTTTTAGAAAATCATCATAAAAAAAGACTAAAAGTAAATATAAACAGGATTTAATAAAGTGGTGAAGACAAAGTAAGTTCAATTTATTTTTTTGGGGCTGGGTTCTTTGTGGGATCTTTTTCCCCTTCTGAACTTACTTACAATTTGCTAAACATTTCATTGCAGATAATATCCAATGAGGTAGTTCCTCTGCATGGGGAAGAAACAGAAATTAAAAGGAGAAAAAAGAAAAAAAAATATTCAACTGTTAGACAGAAGCAAAGCTCAAAACACTTTAACATGTTCCTCCTGTGTATTAAATAAGTGACTCCAGAGGCAAGCTATACCCTAATGTAGGATCTGGCTTGAATTACATCTATACTTCAGTACCTCCACTATTATCAAACAGTTATACATTCTGCCCTTGCAGCTCAATCAGCAAAACAGGTCATATCAGAAATCTTTAACCTACTCTAAAAAAAAAAAGTAAAAATCAGACTAAACTAGTTCTAGATACAGCCTTCCCCAGTGATATACAGTGAAGTGTTTACTTTGTACAAAAGATGATGAAAAGCATTCATATATTCAGTTTTGCCACTTCTGCAGGGAGGAAGTTAATATTTTGAGATGGTCCAACTGCCTTTGAAATGAACACAGATATGATCTGAAGGCAGTTTTATTCAGAAAAAAAGCTAGGTCTCAATATTGTACTTAGTTTGTCTGCAAATCTTATGAAAAACATGGTGATAATAATACTCTGATATATCAGAGCAGAAAACATGCTTTTTTTTTCCCTGATGTGCAAAACAGTTTTAAACAGGGTACTATCTTCAAAACACATTGAGTAAAAATTCAATACTCTCTTAATGTACATTTTGGCTCCCTCACAATTTTTAATGTATTTCTTCTTCCGGTAGAGACTCCAGGTGGTTGAGAGAGTAGGGCCAAGAAAGTTACCTTGAAGTGACTAGTACCCCTATATTTACAAATGGTAAAAAGTAGCTGCTGTTTCATACTTATTTTTAACCCTACTAAAGACAGAATATGTTTAAGAGAATAAATAGGGATTAAACCCTGACTCTTGCTATTGGGATATCAGAAAATAGCGTTTTACTTTGCAAAAAACTCTAGTTTTCACAGATGTGGTCACACAAGTATAAAGGTGCAACAGGTTACTGTAGATTAGAACTAATACTTCAATCCCAGTAGATTACAATATAAAAAAAATAAATTAAAATTTCTAAAATACTCACTTGATTTGTCCTCTAAAGTGACAATGCCTTGCTTATTGGCATTATATACATTTTGAACTATATGTTTTGACTTCACAAGTTTTATGTCTAACACTTCATCCAGAGAATCCAAACCCAAGACTTTTTGCAATCTGCAAAAATACATAAACATACAGGTCATATCTGGAACACACATCTAATCTGGAAAAGGCAAACAGGAAGTATTAGGATACAATTTGAAAAAAAAGAGACCTTCATTCATAGAGAATATCTCTAGTTGGATGACAGCCTTCAGGATAATTTCCTGCAATTCTTGCTCCTCACAGAACTGCCTTGATTTACAGAATATCCTAAGATAGAAGGGATCCACAAAGATCAACTCCCGGCTCTGCACAAAAAATTATACCACATGCCTGAGAGCATTGTCCAAACACCTCTTGAACTCTGTCAGGCTTAGGTGCTGTGACCACTTCCCTGGGGAGCCTGTTCCAGAGCCCAACCACTGTCTGGATGAGGACTCTTTTCCTAAACCAACCTAAAGCTCCCATTACAATTTCAGACCATTCCCTCAGTCCTGTCACTGGCCACCACAGAGAAGACACCAGTGTATTCTCCTCTGGCCCTCATCACAGACTGCACTGCAATATCCCCTCAGCCTCCTCTTTTCTAGGTTAAAGAAGCCAGGAGACCTCAACTACTTCTCATGTCTTCCCCACTAGACCCTTCATGATCTTCATAGCCCTAAAAGAGTTTCATTTCATTACCTAGAAAAGGTTTAGTAACTTTAGTACCTAAAAAACTGTACCATATAACTAAAAGTGTTGCCAACATGCTCCTTGAACTCTGTCAGGCTTCGTGCTGTGACCATTCCCCAGGGAGGCAGTTCCAGTGGTCTGTCACACTCTGAGTGAAAAGCCTTTTCCTAATGTGGAGTCTGAAGTTCCCCAGACACCACTTGATTCCATCTCCTTGTGCCCTGTTGCTGGTCACCAGAGATCTTCCACATCTCCCCTCACTGCCTCTGTGGAAGTTGTAGGCTGCAATGAGGTCACCTCTCAGCTTTTTCAAAGCTTTTGGTGACTGTACAGCTCTTCACTCTATCCAGACCTCATTGGAGGCCCTGTCTACCCTTGAATGAATCCAAAGTTCCTTCTAACCTAGTACCATGGACAAACTTAATGTACATTCAATTCCTGCATCCATATCATTTATAAAAACATAAAAGAGCACTGGTCCTAGAATAGGGCCCTGCAGAACCACACTGTCAACTGCTGACCAGAGACAACCACATTTACTACAATCCTTTGTGCCCGACCCATGAGCCAGCTGCTCACCAAATGATATTATGGACTCATCAAGTTGCATGCTGGACAGTTTAAATAGAAGGATACTGTGAAGTATCAAAAGCTTTGCTTAAATGCAAAACCACAAACACAACTGGCTTTCCTTGGTCAACTAGATGGGTGACCTTGTCATAAAAGAAATTTTAATTTGTTAAGCAGTATTTTCCCCTTCTGAAACTGTCCTGGCTATGACCAATGACTCTCTCAATGTGTGTCTCTCAAATATTTTTTTTATTAACTCCCAGAATAACCTTTTCCATAATTTTATAGACACTGAAGTGATACTGACAGGCCTGTAATTACCGGTGTCTTTGTTCTTTGCTTTCTTAAAATTGAGAAAATATTTGCCAGCTTCCAGACAACAGGGACCTCTCCAGACTCCCAAGATAAATGAAAAAAAAATGGAGAGAGATCCTGTAATAACATCATCCACCTCTTTCAGTACCTTGGGATGAATCCCATTGGGGTTCATAGATTTAAGCACATCCAGCTGAAGCAGAACGCTTCAAACAAAGTCAGGGGCAGCTGTGAGTCTCCCGATTCCCACAATCATACTCTTCCAACACAGAGTTGTGGGAGTCTGTGTCAATTATCAAACTTAAAGAGGTCATGACTTTCTGTCAGGTGAATACTATTGTTCCCTGATCAAGCTGTCATGGTTTCAGCATCCTTCCACACAATCTGCTGCGCCAACCCTTTGTTTGTCCACCCTGGTCTTTTGGTTGCTAGAGCTCTATAGAGGCCTTTATGTAAAGGAGGGGCTTGGCCACCACTGCCCCTGGTCTCACTTGCCCAGGTCCTGTCAGCTGCTACCATGTGAGCTTCAGGCTTCCTGAGACTCTCTCCATTTCCCCAGAGTTTCCTTGGCTCAGGAAACGCAGGAGTACACATGCACTAAAGCCCCTGCTGCCCATCATGCTTTCACAAATCATGCTGTCACCAGTGATCACCTCACCACTGAGTGCACTACATGCAGATAATGCACTAGAATTACACTAAAGTGATCATTAGTAAAACCTCAACTATGCTGCAATATCAGCCAATGTATATTAACATTTGTCCTCTGCAGAAATAGTCCAAAGCAATCACTTTAACTTTGCATAGGATATCCCTTTTGAATATAGTAAAGAATATCTGAATTTCAAAGCTTCAGCACTCAATTAGCTACTCCATTTATCTCATACGAAGTATTGTACTTGCCATTGAAAGGTTTCATAGCACTTCTACATAAGCGCTTTTATTTCCTAGCAACAAGAACAAGAGACAGAGAAAGTGATTAAACAAAACAAAGCCCACACAACAAAGACTTGTATAACACAACATGCAAAAGTCGGAAGGTAGTAAGCACAGTAAAGTTTCTTTTGCAGATTTTATTTGCTGAATTTGTTGGCCAAATAACAAGTGGTAGAGTTAGTCTAGACACTATGACTTTGAAGGCAGTGATGAAAAGTGAGTGGGTGAAATTACAAGTGTTACCAGAGAAGACAGACAAGACTATTACCTACTACACAGTTTTACTATAACAGCAAATGACTCATAAGTATACTCACTGTGACAAAGTCATGGATTTCCATATCTCTTCTATATTTGTTTGTGTTAGCTCTCTGCAGAACACAAGTTTGCATGCCGGTACTTCCCCGATAGCTATGCTGTGTCGCTTGTACCACATCTCAGAGTACTGAAATCAGAAAAAACTCTCCTTATTAACTGGCGACTTTTCAAGTGTTAAGCAATATAAAACATTTATAGTATAGAACTACAAGTGTTCCTAAATTCCAGTGAAGTCTTCAGGATGCAAGTTAGTATTTGTGTTTCAGAGAAATTAAACATTTTCTCAGTCCTGTACACATACCTTTTCTCAATTCCGTAACTTGTCCAAAGCTGAAAATGTGTGTCAGAACAGCCATTAAAGTTCAGGAGTCAATGGCCTTTAATCCTATGTTCAGGCCCTATCCATGATTAAAATCAGTTCATCTACCATTTTAAGATTAAACATCTGTTTATGGAAAAGTTATTGGAGAATTATAAGACAAGATACCAAAATATTAGAACAAAAAAACAATCCTTTTCAGCATATACTGAAAATAACCGAACATTTAGTTCAATTACAGGTTCTGTACATAAAGTAAAAGCAAACCACTACATCTGAAGGCACCCATCATATCTCCATCGTTGTAACAGTGTAAAGTAAAGCTGAGAACACAGAAGACCACTATCCTTTATGCGACCTTCACATCCAAGCTTGACTCTTGAAGATTGTCAGGGTATCAACAGGTGGACATATATTGCAGCTTCTTGTATCAGCAGCATCCTTTTCAAGGCAAAACTCCTAATCATTCCAGTTCCTTGATTTACAATACAGACCAGTGCTGAAGTATTAGCCCATTAAAAGTATTCCTTGTGATCACAACCAAACCACAAATTGCAGTCTAGGAATGCACTTAAATACTCCAAGCACTAATTATCTGTCGTTCCATGGCAGACTAGAGTAGAGCTAGTTGGAAGCAAGTAGCACCCTCTGAAATTAAGGGTCTGGTCTTCCACATCAGTATTTCATGACACAGACCCATGCTCATCAATCCACATGCACACAGCCACTAAGTGACTGATGCTGAAGCAATTGAAGGTACCACCATTTTTAGCGGCCTACCTGAGCAGCATAGTGGAAGTTAGACTTAATTATAAAGGAGGCAAAAGAAAGCTTCTACCTTTGTCTCACTTACTTGTATTAATCCAAACTGCCAATGAAGAGACTTTGAGCTATGTCAAACTCTATGCATATAGACTCTAACAGAGTCAGATGGAGAGGTAGACTTTTGCCAATTCTTATCAGGCCAGGATGCTCGGACGAAATTTAGAGCACAGTTGGAGGCTGTAACACCTTCAACAGATACTTGCTCAGTAACCAAAATACTCTATTCTCTTTTCTTGTCTTTGGCACCATTTTTCGTCTCTCTTAATCTCTGTAGTGGGTTTAGCACTGGCTGAAATCACCAGTGCACTACTAGAATTATTTACTCATTTCCCACTGTGAGATATGAACTAGAAGGAGGTCAAAGCAGGCTCAATACTTACACTTTATTCACAGAACTAAAAGAATAATAAGAATCAGAATAAAACCTTCAGAACACTTCTCCTCCCCTCCCTACAACATCTTTTCCTTCCCACTGACAACATAGAGACAAAACCTGGGATTTTCAATCTGTTACCACCTCTACAAGAGTCTTTCATGAGTTCTTGTAGGGAGATGAGTTTCTCTCACCATGCCATGGAGACTTCTTCACAAGAAGTTCTCTTGCGGCTTTTTAACTTCCACAGACAGCAGCCACCCAGAAAATCTGTAATTGTGAAATTCCTCCATCTCATGCAGCCTTCCCACAGCTGCCTTTATGGGCCATGTCAACTTGTGGGGTACTATTTAAGGATGAGCTGTTCAAAAGCAAAGGTTTTCTTCATGTCTGAAATTATCTTCATCTCTGGAAACAGAAGTCTGCTTCTTCTTTCCCTGGGGGCAAAGGGTCTTCATCACTCTCATCTCTCTCTGTTCAAGCTTCTCATGGGATCCCAGCTCCTTCAACATCTGCTTTACCTCATTATGGATGTCTCTGCTCATGTCTACAATTTGAACACTCCATCCCCCCATACTTTCACATGAATTGAAGGGGATATTCTAGTGCATCACAGTCCATCTTCATGGCTTTATCAAAATAAGGCTTTCAGCCCAATACTACAGCATCGCCTCATTCTCCTCCCGAGACTTGACTCCTTCTTTACTGACCTTGGTGCCTTCATGTTGTTTCTCTAAGTGTCTTTACTCTGTCCCTTTCTCTCACTCAAGCGAGGATCAATGTTTTGCAAGTTTCATCTATTCAGTGGAAGAGTTAATATCTCACCCAGGCCTGCAGGTAATCACGATCTCTGCCAGGCTGAGGCCAAAGCTGCTTATGCTTAAAGTTCTCTGGGGCCATGCTGTGGGGGAGCTAGGATCTCCCAGCAGCTCCTGGTGAAACTCAGCAGCAGCAGGATTTTCACTGACCCGTAGGTCTGCCTGCCTGTGTTGTGGGGGGACACCCGGCCTCGGCAAGGGCCAGCCTGACCGGTGCCCAGTTACCTCTCCAAGACTGGAAGCAAGAGAGCCATTTCCTGGGCTTGCCTGTCTTTAAATGTGAATCACACAGAGGTGGATCTAGCTTCTTAATGGTTTAATAGGTTGTCAATTCTCAGAGCTAGCTGGCTATTGGTGTTTGCCAGGCACAGAGGAAGCTCTTAGCAGCTTCTCTCAGAAAAATTATTTCCATGGGTGGCTTCTTCCCTTCTCAGCAAATGTCAGTTAATGCAAAATCAGCACAATCTTCTACCTAATACTGAAGTTCTAAGGACCATGTTTTTCTCTTCAGAAGCTTACTGTACATAAAGGGTGCACTTGATTTGCACACAATTGAATTGTAAATAAGGAATAACCATTCATTCACAATATTTAGATGTCCAGCAAAATGGTAGGAGCTATTTTTCCAAATAGACTATGGCTCATCAAGAAATCTAAGGCCAGAGTTCTGCACTGAAGGACAGTAATAAAATGGCAAAAAATCATCAAAGAAATCCTGAGTTCACAAATTATAAGAACACACATATATTAGATATACTGAAGGAAGCGCTTAGAATATACATAACCCCAGAAATCTTTTACTGTGTCTGGGAGAACAGAGTTGATACAATTTTGATTTATTAATGAAAGCAAGTTTTTTCAACAACTTTACAAAGGCTGGGTCAATCCAGATAAGTATGAGGCAGGATGATTTTCCAAGCTTACAAAGGATAACTGAAAAATCAGGAACACATCACCTTAGCCAAAACATATTCCTTATGAAAAAGGAAACTGAGTCAGTAAAAGCCTTACAGCAGCTAGGAAGGTTGTAATACTGTATATACTCCAATACATGAAGTGTCCAAATAAGAGTTACAGTGTGACTATTTTGTCTTGCAATATAATAAATGCCCTATTGGAATTTGAGCAAATTGGAATGAAATATGGGAAAATACACCCTGCTGAACTCAAATTGCTCAGGACATTGTGTAGCACAAAGAACACTATGAGCTTACTTCTCCAGCAAATTTAAGAAAAACTTTTCTTCACAAAAGTTTAAAATAAAAGTATTTAGCATTTAATTTTATAAGCAAGTATTTTGTGACACAGCATAGAGGTCATCGGTTCAGTTTTCTTTCCAAATATGCTTTTGTCTGGGGAAATAAATTTGGGTGCCTTACCATTGCAACAGATTTCACTGGGATGTGTTCTTGAGAAGGGCCAGCCTTAGGTTCATTCCAGTCAGGAAATTTAATTACTTCCTTTCCACATGAAGTTTTCTTTGGATATGACTTCAGTGGTGAGGAAGGAGGAAATCTGCAATTAGAGAACATTTTTAAAGTCTCTGAATGTCAACCTAATCCCTATTTACCAATGCAAAACCGTAGTCAGCCTTCACATGCAAAAATACAACAAATGCTTTGGACATTCACAGCCCAACTGAGTTCCCTGTAGACTGGTGTTACACGATACAAAAACATTGTGGAGTGTATTGTTTGCCCTCCAGCTGATGCTCCAGAATAGTTCAGGTCCTTTGTACCTCCCATGATACAGCTGAGCCTTGGGTGAAAGTATGACAAACAGACAATGACATAGGTCTTCACAAGAAGACATTGAAAAAGCTGTGGGTATGTTTTCCCCCATGTCAAGTGCATTGTTAGCATGCATTTCCTAAAACAAAGCTTTATTGCTAAGTTGCATGACTAACACTCGGATTTAGTTAGAGTGCATGCAAGTGTCCACACAAAGTTTTCCCCACATTACCAGGTTCTTCTGTGTTTACATGCTTTCTGTGCGAAGATCATATCCTGCAGTTCTTTTCTGGAGTCTTTTTCCAGTTCATATTGCGGGTAACTATTTGACTTCTTAAGGCATTTCAAGAAGTGCCTTGAAGAAATTAGCAGAAATAAGCCCTAAACCAGCCCTTGTAGAAAAGAAGGAAAACAAACTATCCAGCTTGACCAGCATCAAATTATTGCTAAGCTTAGGTCAAAGCATGTACAAGGAAACTAATAACAGCATATCAGAAAGACAAATCAGTTAGATGGCAACACCTCTTCAGACTGGTCCAGACTCGATCTTGTCTACTTTCACTCCCAGGTTTCAGATGCTGAGATTCCTGATGTGGTGAGAAACTGCTTAACTCACTCACTCACTCTTTTAAATCAGAATGTAAAAGACAGGTATGTCCATGGCTTTGCAACAAGAGCTTGTACACTGCTGGATAGCATGCATATGTATCCTACCCAGAAAAAATGCTTGAGAAATCCTCAAGTTTGCCCAAAAATGTCACCCTATCTTCTAAAGGCACTTGAAACATTTAATAAGTTTTTAATTTAAATTTGTATAGCAGTTTGGTTAGTCCAGTACTGTTACACTGAGTGGTTAAACACATTGATTGTTTTGACCACACACACCAAGCACATTGCACAGTGGTGTTCAACACACATCCACGACAAAGAGATATCACTTCCTTCAGACAAACCCTCAGAACCAACAGTAAGCACCTCACTTTAAGCCTGCAAGACTTACTCTGTTTTTCAGTGGTAAGCCAGACTTGACGGCAGATGTTCAGCTGTTGAGTGTTCTCAACCATTTTTCAGATATTCATTATTTCTTAAGAGTTTAATGTTAAAATAAAACTACCCACATATCTGCAGCCTTTTTCCTTTGCCTTACACTATTCTCAGTAGTTTCCTGTTTCTTCTCCAGCTCTTCACAATTGCTAACTTGGTGTCATTTGCTGCCCTGATTTGCAACCAATCAGTAAAAGAATAAGTTCTTACAGGCAGAAAAAGGAGGTGCATTTCCCTTCCTAAGGTAGCATTACAGCAAGATCTAGATGGAGAAGGATTAAAGTCTCTCAAAGAGAAGGACGGAGGAGCACTCAAGGCTGACACATCAAGATCAGAACTGGTTATAGCCAGCACCACTAGTCTGGGGAGTTTATAAAAAGAAGAACTAGAGATACCTGTTTGTCTCCAGAACAAAGGATACAGGACAAGGTCAACTATCACTGATCTCCATGATATAATGAGTATTACTGCTGAATTCCCAAAAGATTGCTATCATTGCAAGAGTGCTAACCCTTTTGCTTTTAATAGAATGGCTTAGATTCCAAAAAAAATGTGTAAAGCCCAACAGCTTCCAAAACAATAACTTCTCATTCATTATTGTAGACTCAGCTGAGCCACTAGGTCAGGACACGCTGGTAAGTCTTTGCTATTTCTAGGAGTCACATTAGATTTCATCTTCACATGTAATATTTGCCAAATATTCTCACACAAACCAACTTTTGGCAATATTTCTCTTGCATACTCTGTGGACAAACAAGAGCTGACAGCTACACTTACATACGAAGTTAATGAATGACACAACTCTGTATCACAGTGTAAAGTTACAAGATGCTAACTCATAAATTTATACAGAAGGTACGAAGCATGTGAGTATTTCCAAAGTAAGCACCGTCAGTAGAATTGACTCGTACCACTGCCTTCATCAGAGCGGTGAGGAGGAAAAAAAAAAACCTATTTTACATGTAGCATTAGGGAAGTCCACCAGAGGGAGCTGACAGGACGCTGAATACATAGCAAAATAGGTTGGAAACCCAATATTTAGCTACTTAAGTAGAAGAGAAGCATGTTTTAATACCTAAAGCAGAGAGTAATGTATATAGCTTATTTATGCACCAAGTCCAATGAGGAAAAAGCTGGCTCTAGTTCAAGTTGCATGAAAGGTTTGCATGTTTAACTGAAAAAAAGTTCAATTAGTATTTTAGTAAGTATTTTTTCAGTGGGAAGGGGAGAAAGCATATCACAACAAAATATATAACAAATGAGTAGCATTGTCCAATAGCAGATCAGTAGGCAGAGCATGCAGAAAATTAAAAGCACAGAAACACCCAGCCAACTTCCACAGACTGCAACTCAGTTAAGTCATGACTGAAAATACAAAGAAATAAAAGAACAAAATAATTTGAATATATACTCATGCTAATGCAAAATAAATAAAAAACCCCACAGCCACACAAACATGGCAAATCCAAACCAAAGAAATATACCATAACACCAGCAGTTATCAAACCTCATATTAAATCTTTTGACAAGATTTAATGCCAGAAATAAAAACAAAAGATCAATAGAGCAAAACGAAAAATTGACTTAATGCATATCAAGTGTGAATTCAGTACTATTTCCCCAAAGAGTATTAAGAAATTATTACCTAAAAAATAATACTCAAAATTTGAGTATGTAATAATAGCTCTAATAAGTAGAAGCGTAAACTTATTACTAACCTATTTTTCCTAATGTTTTGCATGATGAGAACTCCATTTCCTCAAAAGAAGGCTTACCATGATAAAAATTACAAAACCATACTTGAAGTAATAGTCATCTTTATAATACTTCTGCACCAAACAAGACACTGCAAGATGGAACAAATTCAGAACCTGCAACTTCTGTCCAACAAAACCGTAACAGAAGTCACAAAAGGTCAAAGAATCCAGTCCAGTAATGCTAAACTTGTATTACAAAGAAGTTTCTTCTCCTCCGTTAACATGCCACAGCTGAGATGCTCAGCATCAGGTATAAGTAAATAAGCATCCTTGAGGATAAGCAAATAAAGCTTTGTCCCTTGTCCATCTACAAACCAAGGAGCATAAAAAAAAGATTACATTATAAATGTTTTAGATTCAGAACGCCTTTCTCTTCTCTCAGAAGAAGTGGAGGCAACAACCAAAATAGTCAGGGGGTTGGGGTGAAAGAGGATTGATTATTGGAGCTGGATGAGCAACGGCATTCTTACTTCCTCCTATGTGTCTTAATATGTACAATTCCAGCACCAACAAACCTGACGTCTGCCATCAGGAATCAGAGACTGATACCATGTGAAAACTTTTGTCGATATTCAACTAATGTAAGTGAACAGAACTGACCTTCAAAAATACTTCAAAACAGACAAGAAAACTGAAGTCAAACATTAAATCATTAAATGGCAGTTACCCATTACTAAGAAAATTAAAGTCTTTTAAAGGAAAAGGGGAAAACATGGCAACACCTTTTCAGAGTCATTCTAAAAAAAATATTTGTAAGACATGAGCAAGAGTTGTTATACCCTGTTTCCAGAAAACCAACATTTTTCTATCACCGTACACAGGCTCACCGATATAAATGGCCATCGTCTTCAAAGTCCTCTTTGCCCCACCTTCCTTTAATATCTTCGATAACATGATTTTTCAGGAATTTTTTAAGCAGCTTAACCGTTTGATCGCGAGTCACTTCTGGGCCAAAATTTTGGTTAGAGCCAAGTAGCTCATGCAAACAGTTCACTGCCTCCGAGGCTTTGAAGCAACGCTCGTAGCTCTTGAAACGACAGCGATGCTTCCGTAAGGGCATCCCAGCACGGAAAAGCTCGATTATCTCGTTCCACTGGGAAAGAACAAAGCAAGTCGTTACGGGAGATCTTCTCTCAGGTTTTCCTGCAACCAGAACGCAGCCAGTTCTGCAAGCAGAACTACACACTCTTTTGACTACCTGCGCTCACAAGAAAATCGAAACCTGAGGCCAGGATTTAAACTGTCGAGACCCGAGAACAAAAGACAGATTTAGGAGTCTGAAGTATTTAGAGCCCCATACTACCCACGGACCTACGGATACGGCTCTAGCATCCCTTAAGTTTTTACCGGGACAAAAGGCTGAACCTGCCTCTCCGCCCGGCAGGGCTCTGCCCTGTACCAGCTCCGGCGCACCCGCCCAGCAGAGACGCGGCCTTGGGAGCACCGGCCGGCCCCAAGGAGGCCCGAGAGCGAGTGGCCGCCGGGGACAGAGGCGCGGGCAGGCGGCAGGCAGGCAGTGTCCGGGATGGCGGCGGGGGCACCCACCAGGCGGGTGGCACGGTACGGCCCGGGCCCCCCCAGCCGCGGCCCCATAGGCGCGGCCGCGCCGGCTCCGCGCCGCGTTTGACCCGGGCGGGGACCCGCCGCCTCCGCCCATTGGGTGGCGGGCGCCGCACGTGACGGGCCCGCGCCGCCCTTGATTGGTGGGGCGGGGGCGGGGCGGGGCGGCCGCGCTGGGGCGCGGGCAGGGAGCCGAGCGCGAGGGGGCGCTGTGGGGGGGGGGGGGGGGGGGCGGGGCGGGGCGGGGCGCTGCCGCAGGCCGTGCCGCAGGCCGTGCCGCAGGCCGCAGCCTCAGCCTGGGCAAGGGCCGGGAGGTGTGCTGGCTGCATACAGCCAGGGGGTGCCGCGCAGTAGGACAAGAGACGGCGGGCAGGAACTGATGCACTGGAAGTTCACCATGAGCACGAGGAGGAATTTCTTTGCTGTGTGGTTACTGTGCGCACTGGAACAGATTTCTCAGAGACGTTCTGGCGCCTCCCTCAGGGAGATATTCCAGAACCATCTGGACTCAGTCCTGTGCTGTGTGCTGTGAGGTGGCCCTGCGTGAGCAGGTAGGTTGGACCAGGTGATCTGCTGTAGTCCCCTCCAAACTGGTCCGTTTGGCGAGTCTGTGTGTGGCAACAAGTTAAACCATGTCAGGGAAGCACTGGCTGGTGAACTGCGGCCCTGATAGAGAACACAGCCTTGGCATTAATTAAACAGACAAAACAAAAAATCAAAGTAAAAAAATCCCTCCAAACCCTCAGTTTTCAATGTTTTTAAATTGTTTCAATCAAATCTTTAGTTAAAGAGTTTTGTTTGGAATTCAGGCAGTCTGTGGGATGATAATTACTTGCAATTACATTTGATTATTTGATTATTCCTACAGAAGACAGGAATTGATGCTGATGCCACAAAACTAATTTGAGATGTTGTACATTAGCTTTTTCATGAGCATTTTAAAGAAAGGGTGATTAGGAACGTTAATAGGAAACCTCCATTCTAAGGCAGGAGATTTTGATACCAGGTCACCTATCCTGCATAGGTCGGGATGAAGCAAACTCCTGTGATACGTATTACAGATGACCTCAATATTTAGGACTCTCACAGGAGAGGAGTGGCTGGCAACACCAGTGTTTCTTCTCCACCAGGTCTAAGGAAAATAAAATTTTAGCCACATTCCCCTCACTGTCAGTCAACATTCACCATAACACGGATGACTTAGCTGACTGTTGGACTCCTTTCTAGCCTAACTCAAAAATATACACTTAAGTAGTGAGATGCACAGTTTTTAGGTTCAGATAAAGATTGTGTGATTCTCGTGTGTAGGAAGAGAGGATTTGTTTTGAGCTGATGTAATTGGCACAGTTACACTACATGCATCCTCTTACGCTGCATCCATACAACTCAGTGTGAAACACTGCATTCTCTTTCTCCAAATGCTATGTAATTCACAGAAGACTAAACCACTGTGCAAGATATTATGCAGCGGGAATCTGACACGGCACTAGCCAACAGAATGATTAGTATCTCCAGTTTCTACTCCTGCTTATTAGTTCTTAATCTCAAACAACTGACTCCGGAAGCCTTTGGCTAGTGTACAACTGCTGGAATTGGAAGTTTTCCTGGCTCCTTTCTGTTCAGCACCTGTCCACATGCAGCACTCCTTAGTTTTGACTGGGCATAGTCTCAGTTCCTATTTAAGCCCAGGTGAGTTTGAAAAATCAGTTGCAGATCTAGCTCCCAAACCAACAAACAAGTACCAGCTCCTTCACACCCAGCTGCAGGATGCATTGCTCCATCCAGATTTATGGGGCAGGGAAGGAGGTATGATTGCAAAATCAGAGACCAGAACTAGGACTTCCCCTACCAGCACAGAAATAATCTGCAAGGCTACAGAGTAATTTCTGCTTCCTTGAACAAGAAGCAGGGGGTACTATTATCCAATTTTCTCTACAGATAAGCTATTACTGCCTTTCCCTCATAAGGCCTGCATTTCCCAAATGCATTTGAATGTGCAGGCTCGAGAAAGCCTCAAAGAACCAAATTGTCCCACTTCCTTTATCAGCACTTACATAATAAATAATTTATATATAAATATAATACACATAAAAAAAAAACAACAACAAAAAAACCCAAACCAACCTTATAAAACTGGCAAATTTTTTCCTGCTATTTGAAAAAACAGCAATAAGGAAAGCCTCCCCTAACACTGGAGGCCAATGATATATATACAGAGGCCAGAGCTGGCTGGACTTGAGACTTTCAGTCAGTGATGGACTGCTTTTCCCACCAAAAAGAGGTGTGGTCCCTGATCAGCATTGCAGCTGTTTAGCATCTTGTGATAAAACACCTCTCCACATGAACTGCCAGGGAGCTGAGAACTGAACACTGATGATTCTAGGATCAAGCATCTAAAATTCAGGGTTGCAATTTAAATCTCAGGTCATCCCAATACTTTTTGAGATGTACTGTCACTGCCATGAGAGGTGACAGCTACAGGGATTAAATAGTGAATAGATAAGACATAAACTATTTTTTATTTGCTTTAAAAAACAATGTAATCTCAAAAGAAAACATTTGCAACTCATGTCCAACCTAAAGTTTACATTCCTTTAGCATTTAAAATGTACCATAAATGTCAGTAAAATAAAAGTCTGCAGGTAACAAAGCTTACTGTCTTGGAATTGTGTAACTGGGAGGCTATTAAAATCTGCCTCAAAGTTTTGAGTATTTGAAAATCCCGTAGATCAGATCAAGTAAAAAGCAAATACTGCAATTTTCTTTTCTTTTTTTTTGGTGTTTTAGAAAACAGTGCCTTTAACGGTAACATTAATCTAAACACATTTAATTCCTCATTTCCAGGTCCGTTGCATGTAGCAATTCCTTAAAAAGCTCATGCGGTACAAATGCAACTTACAAATAGCAAGTTCCTTTGATTTCTATGTCACTCATACGTGACTCCAACACTCTGCCTAACCTTGGAAAACAACATACTGGGTAATTCTACACAGAGCAGAGCCATACCCAGTCACCACTGCCGGCCTCATTTTCAGAAAATCAGCGAATGTCACATATTTTTTTGCCTGGTTCCAGACAAGACAGCTGGAGTAACTGTAATCTGGAGCTGATAAAAACAAGCCATTATAATAACAACAAAAAAACCCAAGATGACACAAACTCTTTCTAGACATGTATTTCAATAGATAATGGACACAGAAGAAAGTAGAGCACAGTACAATCATGGTAGGTGACACTTAAGCTTAAATCACTAAATCAAAATTTTTTTGCATTTTATTTGAGCACTGAGATTTTGGCTTTGAATTAAAAGATTCCATAATCCTCTTAGCCCCACTTCACAAACAGTACAGGCTACCAATATAAAGTATATCCATAGACACATTGAATAATAAGTATACTTGGCTACTACAGTGAACAAATCAGTAAGATGTTTTGATCACTATGCTACAAGACAATTCAGATAATCCCCATATTAGTAGCTTTCCAACATTTACGATAATGTTCAACTGAGTACAGCATGAAATGAATTCAGTTCTCCTAGTAAAAGACAGTATATCCAAAAATCTGTGATCTTCAAATGAAACATTATGTCTTGACAGATTAACTTACAATCCTTCCTTTAAAGTAATATAAACAGATGTAATAATGTTTATGTATTAACTATATTAATATGCCTTAGATTCTAAAAACAGTACTTACTGAAGAATCATTCTTACAATAAAATGCAGCTGACAGTCTTAGCAACTTACAACATTTATAGTGAAGTAACTTTTATCCCCCTCAAAGTGTGTTCGAAGTACTCAGTACTTGTCATACACATTTTAGTTTTTCCAATTATCTTTATTTTTGTGCATTTTTTAGATATATTCTATCTTTCTTTTTTTTTTTTTTTTTTTAATCAGAGATCTACAGTTCTTCCCCGCTCCCATGTTAAGAATCCCAAATAACTTATGGTAAAAATACAAATTCTGTTTTGGAAGAAAACATACAAAATATACACCATGTAGTGTGCGCACCTAAACATCTTGATTGTCAAGTAGTGCAAGTTTCCCCTTTGACATATACACTTCTTTGGTTTTAGAGACAAGAATTTGTTTCACTCATCTTTGCTGATGCCATTTCTTGCTATTTTTGGCAGTCTTTGTCCCTTCGTGTAAGCGTGGTACCAGAAGTGGAGAAACAAGACTAAAAACATAGAGCCATAAAGCCAAATAATAAACATGAAAATTGGATACTGGTACGGACAATCATCCATGATGTAGATTTGTCCTATGTGGACTGTAATCATAATAAACTGGACCTGGAGGAAAAAGGTGAAGAAAATAAGTACTTTTAAAATAAATTACAACCTTAGTACAGAAGTTGAAAAATTTCAGCATAGCTTGTTTGCTGAAAAGCAGATAGTAGGGGTAGAGTGGGGGGAAAGCAAGGAGCAAGTGACAACAGTACAACTTCTTAATATGGCATAGATGCACCTTTATAGCTCATCTCCCCAAAATATTTCTGCACTGAAAAACAGGTCTACATAATAAAGGAAGAGAAGTTCAGGGACAAACTAAGAAGCTCATGGTAGGAGAATAGGATTCTACCCTGGCTAGTTGAGATAAAAAGGATGGAGGCAGATAGTGTTTGTCCAGTGAAAAATGGGAGGTTTCTTTAGAAAAATTAGGAAAAAAAAAAAAAAAAAAGAAAAGCAAGCAACCATTATAGGGTTAGGGAACAAGAATTCCCACCTTTCCTGCATACTAGCATGTGACAAAAAGACACTCTGCATGAAGTCCAAGTTTATCGTCCACTGGTAATGCCTCCAGGTCAAAAAGACCAAGTTATAAATATTCAGGCTATATCATTTGGAGTTGCACATGGTTACATGAACTATTCTACTAAAACCAGCCCTGGTGCAAGCAGACATCTCCTTTACCTCCTCAGCACCTTTGCTCTTTCTAAGCCAATTGTTTAGCCAGAAACTGAATTTTGAAAACCCATCTATCAAATGAGGTGGGCATGAAAAAGCACTCAGAAGAGCAACCTTTTGAAAGAGATCTAAAGCTGATAGAAGACTTAATATACTGTAAAAGAGGGTTTTAATGTTCTGGGTTGAAGAGAGGTAAAATTTCTAAACACAAACATTTTCTATGAAAGAAGATCAAGTTCTAAATAAATACTTTTTCCCCTTTTCTTGCTACATTTTACATGTAGTTACATAATTCTGTACATTAGTTAAGTATTCTGTACATTATTTGTATTTTCTTGGTGTACATTTATATATTAATAATTTTTATTTATATATAAATATAAAATATATTTATCAAGTACTGCATAACTGAAAAGCTTATTTGTCTAAATCTGTGATTAGAGTGAATGCTGAAGTCAGCAGATTTAATTATATTACTGTGGAGAGCTCACACCTTTTGTTATCCTCAATTAAAACATTAGTAAAGCTTATACCTACTGTAAGCTCCACACAGGAGCATAACCAAAAGAACAAATTTATTGCATTAAATCTGTGTTAGCTACAATCAGGTTTTTGAGAGGTGCATATGTTAAAACAGCTACTCACAAGTTGTATAGTTGTCATGTACTTTTTCCACCACAAATATTTATGATAGGCTGGTCCCAGAGAACAGATTCCATAGTAAGTGTACATGACAACATGCACAATACAGTTCAGCAAAGCATGAAATGTTCCTAAACCACCTGTAGAAAAACAAAACATAGTAGTAGTATTACAGCATGTATTTAAAAAGCCAGGATATCTAAAACATGTACCACAAAACCTAGACTTTGACTAACCCTCAAGATATTTTTCCTGAATTGGGTTGATACCAATTCTGACAGATCACATCAGTTTCTTGTCTCAGAAAAAGTTTATCTAAGCATTCCCAAAACAGCAGTAAAACAGAGCTGATCTAATTACCTGTAAAAACATTATTTTGGGTTCAATTTTTATTATTTTTTTTATTAAAACATAAATTTGATAGAGACACAGAAAACATAGTAGAAAGCATTCCCCCTGGTTTTTGCCTCCTTTCTGGACATCATGATGAACTTCAAAAAGTTGTAGAGGATAAGTAATAAGTCTCTTCTCAATACAGATTTCCAGATTCCCAGGGAAGGAAATACCATTTCAGACAGTAAGTTTTTGTAATCATGAACAAGGGTCTCACAAATCCATTGTCAATCTCAAAACATACTTACACTGAAAGGGAAACTTAAGTAGGGCCCATTTTGGGATAACTTTATGACTGAAACTGGTAACACATGAGTATTTCACAGAACAAGTAAATGTTCTTCCTTTTCTGTTGGATTAACCATGGAGCTACATGATCCTGCTCAAAGTAGCTTTATTTTAATGAACACAAGAAATTAGAGGTAAAAGTGATCCAAGAAGCAGCAGAGAGCAAAGTATTTTTAAAAGAAACATGGATATGAAAACAATGATCATCAAAAAGAAAATGAGATGACATAAAAGGAGACATTTAGTGAGAAAAAGAGTGTAATTTTCCCATTTAGAATCATTCCAATCAAAAATAAAATCTATTTTGTGTTTTTAGTAGCTCAAACTAATCTTACAGCTTGAGAAGGCATAACTCATCCAGCTGTGATTGCAAACTTTCTTTGAAACTTAGCTATTGTATTTTTAAAAATAATTTGAATGTTCTTACAGTTCAAATATACATACTTTTTTTGGCTTGTGCAGTGAATATTCAGAAGAAAAAACAAATAGCTAAAGCAGAGAAAAAAGGAACCTACACAACGGTACAAAAATATGCTTCAAAAAGCAATGCTATAATAAGCATCATTTTATAATTCTGTGTTTATATCAGATCAGAGAAAAAACAGCATCTCCATCCTGTTTGGTTGTTGGGTTTTTCACAAACAGTTCGAAAACGTGATGCTGATCTGAAAACATGTTGCTGTTTAGAAGGACAAGCACTGATGAAACTGAATACAAGGTAAACATCAGCAGGACTGAAATTCTTGGAAAAAAATTAAACTTATCAAACAACAGTATTTGGAAAGATAAGTGTGAAGATAAGCAATAGAGTTTTTGGAATAAACATGGCTCTGCATAAATATGAGGGACTACTACTACCACAGGACAGAACAATTCTTGCACACTTTGCTGAAAGCATTTGTCTAATTATCACATGGGAAATTAGAATCTGATGCAAAATCAGAAGCCTGTAGCTGGTAAACTGATCCAACGCCCAGATAAAATGGAGAAAGTTAATCACCCATAAGTGGAAAATTTTCAAGGTTGAAGAGGAGGGACTGCTATTTGCTGCAGGTTTCCTGTTGCAGACCTATAAACACTAGGGTCTATGCTGAGACAACCATTCACAGTTTTATTATCAATGTAACAGCAGTCACTCAGCAAGATTTGAGAAATACATGATCAATCCACCACTTTCCTAATAACAGAAACTCCACAAATACAACAGAAGTAGATCCATTTATGCACAAGGAAAAGCTGCACACTGGAAAGGTTCAAAAGATCTACAAATTTTCTGAAGTGCTTTCTAGACCAGTCCAGAAAAAAACAGACATAAAATAGACATTAAGAGATTACACTGAAAAGCAGTGGAATAACTGCTTCATCAGTTCATCACCAATTTTCCAGGACAAAAAAAGAAAAACCACAAAACATGTTCCCAGGTAAACATGTATGAAACCCCACTATTTCTCAGCAGAAACTCCTAAAAAAGCCTAAGTTGTCCCACAAATTGATTAATAAATGACTATGCATTTTTCCACTTTGTGCTTTTCAGACTATTCTCATGGCAAGTTGTATTTATTAGTGGTGCACACCGATAATGTGGCATAGGAAAATGCATGCAAAGACACACCAAGCAGAAAAGGAGAAAGTGAAGGTAAGCAGATAGCGGTCAAAGAATTTAAATTAAAAAAAAAATTCAAATGTTACTTTAATAAAGAAAGGTCCAGGAAAATATTTTTCTAGTTTTGTAAAAGCTGAAGTATCAGGTGTAAATAAATCCCACACACGCTACCTAAAGCCAGTAAAAGTAACTGCAACAAAGACCAAATAATTTCTCAAACAGGAAAAAAAAAAGGAATGCAGTCCTCTACTCCGACTTAGTTCTTACATTGTCAGGGGAAAAATGGTTATAAAGTAATTTTAACAGAATTATTTGCTTCATGTGTCTCCCCTAGGACTTGCAATTTTTCAGTGACTTCTTTTTCATCTAATAATGTTTTTTGCTTGTACCCAGCTCTCTTCTCTGAACCTCTTTCCCTCCATAAGAAATCAGCACTGAACAAAATGCTATCAAATAGGAAAAATGAGCAATCCCCACCTATTTAAATAATTATGGTGATCTCAGTTCCATAAAATAACTGCAGAAGTCTAAATTTAAAAACACTGATGTTTCCGAAGTGTTTAATTCTCTTTTTCTTTTTGTCTACCATAGGTAACTTTCACTACCAGAAGATATGTTCAACTTAAATGCCACTCTCTCTCCATACCTGCAGCAAATTTGACTCCAAACCACCAGGTCCACGGCATGATGGAATGATGAAAGACATGCAGGAATGTAACTTGGTTGTTTTTCTTACGCAACACAAAAAATATCTGAAAGATATTTTTAATGAACAGAATGTTACAGAAAATAATCAAACCAAACATATTTAAAGAAAATGTACACATCAGTGCTGGTTGCTCACTACTATACATTCAAAAGTTCTTCACAGTTACCATGTTGGGAGAAGAAAAACTAAGTGACTGTCTGGCTATGCAAACTAGTTTTCTAAAAACCTTAAAGCCAGTAAGCAAAATCCACCTGTGAAATCTCACAAGCCAAGGCGAGCTTTGAAACCAAATGTCAAAGGTTGAGCCATCACCAACATGTGCACCAAACCATGTAAGATGGAATTGCTTGGATTGAGAAGTCTCTACAAGCATCAGATTTTAAGTCCCCTGAGCTATTAATGAAAGGTCATTTGAGAAAATTAACAGGACTAGCAGTAGAAAATACTATGTTAGAGAAATAACACTTTATTATCAATTTTAACTTAGCTACCATTGGAAAACATCAAAATTATACAGAATATAGGTTGGTATTCTTAATTGATATTGACAGGCCTCATTTTAAAGGGCAGGCATCAAGGGAAATGTTAAGGGAAGACAGCAAAAAATCTGTAAGGAGAAGTCAGGTCATGGAAGTCAGGGTAGTATCAGATGGCAAGCAAACAAACACAGAAGAAAAGAAGCCTGGTGTACCAGAGAAAACATTTTGAATCAGCTGATTTAAATATAGCTAAGAAACTACTTTTGCAATAAAACAAAAAAAGCTGATGAGAAATGGGTCCCTAATTGTGTGTTTTCAAACAAAATAAATTAAAGAAAAAAAAAAAAATCAGGCTCAGGACTAATTAAAAAAGAGCACTATAACCTGTGAGGAATAAAGGCAGATAGAGCAATATATTCGTCAGGATTTTCCAGTTTTAGCATTCCTGACACTTCCATTACCATTCCGTTTGGTTTAGTCAGTAAGATCTTCCAGTGTTGAATCATGAACATTTGCAGATGTAAAGTCAGATGGCCTGCTTTTGCTCTAGAGGATGTAGAACATCCTCACTGCTCATGAGTCAGCTCCTGAACCACCACTCTTGTGCCCCAAACAATAGGGCAAATAGAACTGCAACTAATTCCAACACTGAAAAGCTGTTTTGAAAATATCTCAGTCCTATCTGGTACCAGTGTTGGAAAGATGGCTGCTGGTGGTGAGCAAGGTCTGCATTCTGCTTCCATGCATTGCTACTCAGACTTTGTTTGAAACAGGCTAGAGAGCCAGACTGACATCAAACATCTCTGTAGTCATGACACTCAAGACCATCTCAGGGATTTAGAGCAAGTAGGTATGGCAATTTTGTCCTGCATTCAGACATCCTGCTGATGATATGTATGGGGAAGATAAAATCTGAAAATTATGTGAAAAAAAAATTCAGCATGATCAACTGTTTTTTATCTGCAGTGTTGAGACAAGCACTGCCATAGCATACCAGACTAGTGTACTCAGTTGTTAAACAGTCAAGTTATAAAGACTTTCTAAAAATTTAAAGGTGTGTTCCCTCATTAACATTTTTCCTGGTAATGAAGGAAGAACAGTGTAAAAAGACAGTACAAAGTGTGCAAAGTGTAAAAAGACAAAGATATAATAGGGATAAACATTGTGATCATATTCTAATAATTGAAGACTGGAGGACTAAATAAAAAGCCACTTATATCCTGAGACCTGAACAGCACCAGTTCTGCTCTGAAAAGGAAAAAGAACAACTTGTTTTATTAGGCTACAAATACTTACAGTGTCTAATAATTCAATGAACTTGGAAAAGAAATAAAGCCAACAAGTTCGCACCATCTGCAAGAGTAAAAATCAAATTGTCAAACCATGAAAGTCATAAACAAAACTGAGCAGGACAAATAATAATCTATATATTGTAGAGTTAGAATATATATTAGTTTTGATAATAAGTTGATGATATAGGGATAAGGGGTGGAATATCCTGAGGTGATTTTATGATACTGGTATCCCCTTCGCTCTCAGAGCCACTCTTAAAGGTGCAGAACTTAATATGTAACATAAACCAGGCAACTAGTCACCCCAGGACACTACATAAAGGAAAGTACTGGGCCAGGTGATGTTACAAGGTTGACAGAAATATTTAAATGTATAGTTTGATTGTTTTTTTCTTTAAAAACACAAAACAATTTTTAAACTTAAAGGAATTTTAAAACCAACAAAAAGAAGCCAATGAATTCCTTGCCTCTTTCTTCCTCCCAAGCAACCAACCAGCCTGTCCCTCCGGTTAACTCATGTGCTCTACATTATGCAAGAGGGCATTTCCATTTAGTGCACTCCACTCCACAACAGTGCATTCAAAAAGCAGACTGTTCAAAAAGTATTTCTAAAAATTAAGTAAATGTGTAACACACTACTTTGAACAACCTGGTCTAGTGGAAGGTGTCCTTGCTCATATCAGGGGCTTTGGAACTAGGTCACCAAGGTCACTTCCAACCCAAACTATTCTATTGTTTTACAATAACAATTCACCCTTGTCTTCAGCAACTTACTCTTAGAGCTGTCGGTGACCTCGAGTAGTCAACAATGTCACACCGGAATGAGTATCCTGTGGCCCAGCCTGACATAAGAAACTGGAGGAAAGAGCAAAGATTAATTTTACACCTTTTGAAAAATTCATTAATTTTGGATTACTTTTGCAATCATTAAGCAGGAGGGGAAAAACAATATTAAAAACACCTTAAATCAGCAACTTTGTCAATCATCTACCTGTGTGTGGAATAGCTACCACAAAAATCCTTTGCTGTTGCAGATTAATGAATTTTTAATTCCAGGACCACACCCATAGACAAGAATTTTCTTCCTACACCCATTATTTCAGCATTAGAACTGAAGAGAAGAAAGAGATGCATCTCAAAACCTGTGTTAAATGACAACTTACTGTGTGAGTAAGACTACAAAACCAAATACAATTCTTTTGAAAATTGCTATCACGCTAATTATCTTAATACGAAAAAAAATACAACACAGCATCTTAATACTCCAACAAAACCAGCATAACAGAAAGCTATTGCTGTTTATCATTAAAGACAAGGAACAAAACACTATGCATGATGTATATTTAATATCATAGTTTCTTAAATTCTGCTTAGTTAAACTTCATGGTTCAGTTAGTTTTCCACTCAAACAAGTGACAAGAAGCTACAACTGAGAGCACACAAATGACCAAAGGACTATATGTATCGAATATAATACAGTATTTTCTCTTGGAATATATTAAGGTTTAGACAAGAACAAAAATATTAATATTTTACTTGGCTTATTCTACTGCCAGCAACTATGACATCTGTATTTTATATCTTCATGATGCTTCTCATTATCACCATCCACTCATGCATGGTAAGAGCCTCACCTCTCCTAACAGAAGCAGGCTTTTGTCCTTTTAATTTCCTGAAAGGTCTGATTGCTTTAAAAAAAGAACATGTTTTTTTGGAACACCAAAGAAACAGCACAACCAAGTGACTTGGTTACAAAAAGGGAAAAAGGGAAAGAATCAGCTTCTTGCTAACCACCAGACAATATAGCAGAAATTCACTCAGTTACAGTCTGTCCATTCACTCTTTCATGCAACTGTAACATGGAAATCTTGACAGCAGACTTACTGAATACCATGCCAGTGTCAGACACTAACAGAAGTGTAATCTTCTCTTCTTTTATTCTTTGTGGGGTTTTGTTTGTTTGTTTCTGAGGTTTATAACCAAAACTAAACTTGGAACCAAATTCCAAAAGGAATTTCGGCAATTTAAAAAAAAAGTCTAAATAGCAAAAACATTCGTCTTTCCACTCAACAGTCATGACACAAAGTAGCTGCTGCTGCAGTGCCTTTAGAGAGGTTAGAAGAAATGTCATGTAGTTCACTGTAACTCATTATAAGATTCATGCAAATTAAGCTAACAGGAACCTATCCTGCTGATTTGGCACGATAACCTGACAACTTTTTATTAGTAGTTTCCCAAATCTGAAATAGCCACATAGCCGGAGAGTCACACAGAGGGTCAGTACTAGCACAGTGATGCTTCACAAAGCAAATGTGTAAGGCTGTCATTTACACAGTACCATCAACAAATAGCTACACTTATAAAAACCCCACCAAAGCCCAACAAATCCCAGCAAATAAGTAAAGCCCAACAGCAGCAAAATCTCAACATTGCTTTTGGGAAAAGAAAAAAAAAAAAGGAAAAAGAAAAAAGAGAGAGAATTTGCTATTTTGGGGTTGTGGGGAAAATAAGTGTTAAATATATAAATAATTTGTGGTTGAGGAGGAAGCAGGGGGCAGAGGTTGGAGGTTTTTTGTTTAGAGGGGTTTTGTTTGTTCATTTAAAGGATAAAACAGCCTTGAATTAGATTTTGCTATCCTCTGTCATTGATTTCTGTCTTTTAAAAGGCAGATCTAACTGAAGATTATTTCTTTATACTGTATGTATATCTATACTCTATACAGTGTTTGAAACATCAGTTGTTGTTCCTTCCCCTTAAGGGCAGGTTGTCACATTATCACCTAGTAGGACAGAAACAATTACAAAATACTAAGAAAAGCATATTGGTTTTTTTTGTACTGCTTTAACTGCTGCAGTACAATGAATTTAAATTATAAAAACTTAAAACTTTTTAAATTTTGTATAATGACACAAAATGTTTCATGTTCTCTCTTTCTGGGTATGATTTATTCCCTTTTTCCAAGAATTACAAGTTTCGCATACGTCTTGGAGGAATATAATTACTGCCATGACAGTAATATTTTTTTGACTACTGCAGTGTGGAAATTATATTAATAAATTTATTAAAAAATAGTTGTTAAAGACATGAAATATAAAAATGCATTACAAACATATTACTTACTTCATAAGTCATATATAAAGAGAGGGCTACCACACTAAAATTATAAAATGTCATGATCTGCCTGAGTTCAAAAGGTTTTTTATTTTCCATGAGTTTGGGTCCCAAGGAAGTGACAAAATAAACGTAGGTTCCAATGATGAAAGTCGTTGGAAAAGGTGAAGACATGAGTGGCCAGCCTTCCAGTCTTGGATCTAGACAGGATGGGGGAGGAAAAAAAAAGTCAGATGTCGACAGTACTTACTAAAACAGCTACAGAAAAGTATTTAATTCTTGATGCTCTAGATTTTTCTGTCACAAATCATGTTTCAGATTCCATTTACTTCAAATCCATACTGCCTGGATAACATGATTTAACCCATGTAGGATTCATTGCTTCTTTCTTCACATACAGTGAAAAGAAGACACAGAATCTTGAGTGACATGATTTTGTCTTTACAGCATGACAAAGCACACACTTTCATTATGACAAGAAAGTTATAATACAACAAGCAAATGTTGCAAATTACCCCACAGTTATGCCAGAGAGATGTATTGCAGAGGCACCTCCTCCTAAGCACACCCCACTCCCTCTCTCTACCAATGAGGCTGGCAGGTATTTCATCTGAGCATCACCATGATTCCACTGCACCCTTCTGTGGTTCATCACAGAGTCCCAGATCACCAAAGACTGCCACATTTCTCCATAAGCAGGTGAAGTGATACAAACCTGATGCAATTTTTATTTTCATTAATTATTCTTTTTTATACTGACTTTTGCAAGATTTGGTTCAGAATGATCCCAAACTTAACTACTGACTTAAAAAAAACTGTTTCTTTCATGGTTTGCTGCTGTATTTTAAGGGTAAAATTACACTACTGGTTTTTTGTCAACTGTTTAATTCATAGCCAAATGTTTCAAGTCAGCAAATTTTCAGCCCAAAGCATTCAAGCAATCTTTAACCCATGAGACCCTCTGATGTGGTTAACAGCCACTGAAAGTGTAAAAACAAATTGAGGAGGAGAGCACATTATAATGCTTCTCACAGCTTGTAATGTGCCAGAGCTGCTGCCCACAGACCAAGGATTGTGACCCACAGCATGAGGAATCTGCTTGTATGTACTGCAAGAGAACGACCATCTCTTCACAACTGATTGTTTTTGTTGTATCCACCCTTGTCCTGGCTCCTACCTAACCTTTCTCACTGTTCTTCCCAGTCTGATCCAGAGAAAATCAAGTTCCACCACTAACACTGTGATCCAAATACAAGCACTGTTGGGCAGGGAGACAACTCAGCTTCTGAAGTCATGGACATTGCAGAAAAAATGCTCACTCCATCCCAATCCACTTCACCCCATGAGTCATACTGATATTAAATTCCCTGCTCACTTGCAGTCTGTACTTCAACTGAACAAGAAAAGTGGTGCTCAGCTAAGCTGGAAAAGATAAATCAGTAATTTTATCTATCAAACCCTCACCACTTCACAATTTTTTTCCAGGAATTAGCTAATCCCTTTCTGAGACTGATGGGTCTCAACCCCAAAACTGAAGTCTTCTCTATCCAGCTTTTGGTAAGCATACAAAATAACAAAGTGGAATAGAAGCAAAGTGTGATTAACATCCCTTACTTACTGCAACAAGAGACTAACATCCTTTTTCAAAGTACCACTGTGACAGAATTAATTACTCTGACGATTAATTTCAAAATACTGAAACTTACCGGAGCTTGAGTTTCTTTTTTTCATTTTGCAAAAGCAAAATGCAGTAATGCCATATGCCTGCATTAATTAACTGATAAAATGCAACTGTTTGGTAATGAAAAAAGAGTTAAAACTACATTCAGCACTCAAACTATATATTCAGGCAACCAAAGACACTGACAGGAGAATCACTGTATTTTATTTAGAGTTTATATCCATAAACTACCTGAGTTTTGTTTACTTCCGATTTTAAAATGTAGAAACTAGACTGTCATATAAATAGGTAACCTAGCAAGTCTTACAAATATTCACAAGATGACAAAGCTACTTCTAAGCTGATAAACAGCACACCTAGCATAGCTACACATTGCTATTCAAAATTATTGGGAGTTAGTAAGTTTTAGATTTAAATGACTCACCGGCATCTTTAATCCATTCATCATACAGTAGTATAGCCTTTGATGTCAGATTGCTAAAGGCCATTTTCACTTGACTTTTATGATGCTGCCTGCAGAAAACAAACCAAAACAGAAATACGGATTTTTGTCAATAAAGAAAGATTAATAAAGTTTTTTAGAAAATATTTTCAGGAAACAGAGTTGTAAAAAAAGAGAAAAGGCTGACAGAACACCATATGTGAAATAGAGATCAGGAAGTATTAGCTGGCCACATCCCACTATCCTTGGGTCTAATTTATAACAGCGCTATTATGCACAACAATATGATTTTGCAATCTCTATGTACAAACCAGGTGCTTCCATGTCATAAAGTCTAATCTCAAGAAACTGTGCTGTGGTTAACCATTACAGTTAAGAGGTAAATATGAATAAACAACAAATGCTTAAATTATTTTTTATCACCATCTCCACTTAAAGTCCAACCTACTGATAAATGAGGAAGTTCAGCTTTGCAACATTTATTATTGAAAAAAAGCTTTGTAAATAAGAAGTATTTCTGAGTTATGTGGGAAGGAGAAAAGGTACCAATATGTCAGCATACTCCTTTTAAATACAATAATTAGCCATGTTATAATTAGTATGCAAATCCCACTCTGATGAGTCAACTGTTTCCACACCAGAATCATGGAATGTCATAGTTCCAACAGCAGTACCATTAACCCAAAAAAATTATCCAGCACGTCCACTTTGATTGCAATATATCCTACTTATGTAAAACTTTTCAGAAAAGTATGCTTATATTAATACTGATTTTTGCTCCACAATCAAGCACTCATCAGCCCTTCCCTTGCCTTGTTTCTCCTAGAAAATACCTTTTAAAAATCCCAGCACATTTGATGGTGTTTTTCCCCTACCCATTCAGTGTCTCGTTTTACCATATGAATTCTCTTAATACCCCAGTGCAACTTTCACATTGTATTCACCTTTACTAGTAGTATTTATTTGTTATTTCAGGCTGTAGCACATCTTGATAACCAGGCTAGCAGCCCTTCTGCATCTCCTCTAGGCTAAGCCAGGTGCAGCTTGAGAGAGCCAGTTCTTCCCTCATGATGGTAACGCATCTCTCTCCTGAGATTTCCCCACTATCATCTTCTCATTTATCTTCACCTTAACAGTCCAGACTTATTTCCACTGCTACAAGTACATCCTGTTCACTGCCATTTTGCAGGAATTTTTAGCCACTACACTTACCCTTCACTGCAACATGCAACACAGACAAGCCTGCCTCCATTAGAGTTCATATGATCTACCTCATCTCCATTCTCATTTTGCTGCCCACTTGTTTCCCTGGTTGCACTTCTGTCCTGTATCTCCAAATATCTGAAACCACCATCAATTTCATGTTTGGAAAATATTCCCTCTGCAAGTCTCTTTTAAGTTCACATTTTCTAGAAATATCATCCTTCAGCATCAGCATTTCCCTATGCAATGTCATTGCCTTCACGATGACCATTTTCATGCACCCTGCATTCATACTACAATACTTGATTCAGCACACTGTGCTGATAAAGGTGCTGACAAAACAAGAAATAGGGGGCATCCTCTTTCTTTACTAATGGAAACATGAGGAGCACTATTGCGTTTTGCACTTGCAATCACATGAGAGAAAGGATTTTATGGTTAGATGCAAACTATAAATATTATTGTCACCTTGCTCCATAAGCCAACTATGGACGATATCAAACGTAAGTAAATCCATCCCTGTCCTGAACACCAGGTACTTCAGAGTGCTCAACTGTGACAGCCAAGCAATTCAGCCATAACTGGTACTGGGAAGGAACCATTAAAAGTGTTCACTTTATAAGTAATTATTGTATTAAATTGTTAGACCGATTACAGTAAATTATTCTTTTAATCCAGTATTCTTTTAGTTTCAGACACATGAGAACATCCTGTCAAGAGAAAAGGCATGGAAAACTGAAAGTACTTCATGCAGTGGTTATAACAGAACTCTACCAAAGCCCACAGAAACCTTGTGCAGAGTATGGCTCAATTTTTCAACAAATATATTCACTGAGTACAATTAATCATATTATATTTAACTAGCTCTTTGGTAAGAAAAGTAGCTTACTTGATTTCACTGCCACTCAGTTTTCCCACCCTGACATTACTGGAACTCAGACTGGCTAGCTCAATATGCTGACCAAGACTAAAGTTAAACAAGAAATCTGCTTCAAAGCATGCTCTTAAAAATACAGAAAACTTAGTGTAGATTCTGGCACTAAATCAGTTTCCATTTAATATCCGTGTATTCTGTTTGCATAGCCAAGCTTTGGTAGTGGGAGAGCTGCAGGGTGGCTTATGCAAGAGGCTGTGAGAAGCTTCCTCAGTGTCCAGCAGAGCCAGTCTCTGGTGGCTACAAAGATGAATGTGCCACTGGCTAAGGCTGGGCCAATTAGAAATGGTTGTAATGCCTCTGTGACAACAGATGGAAGAAGAAGAAAAAATACCCAGCATTTGTGCAGTTGAAATTGCCATCAGAGAAGAGCAGGGTGACAGCATGTGAGAGGAACAGCCCGGCTGACACCCAGGGCAGTGCAGAAGGGGGAGCAGGAGGTGCCCCAGGCACCAGAGCTGAGGTTCCCGTGCAGCCCGTGGTGCAGACCATGGTGAGGCAGCTGTGGCCCTGCAGAGACCCTGGAGGTCCCTGGGGATGCAGAAATCCACCTGCAGCCCCTGGAGAAGACCCCGGCCACAGCAGGTGATGCCTGAGAGAGGGCTGTGAACCCATGGGAGGCCCGTGCTGGAGCAGGGTCCTGGCAGGACTTGTGGCCCTGAGGGGGACTCACACTGGAGCAGGCTGTGGCTGAAGGATGCACCCCATGGAAGAGTGACCCACACTGCAGCAGTTCATGCAGAACTGTTGCTTATGGGGTGGACTCACATTGGAGAAGTTTGGAGAGCTGTCTCCCGTAAGGGAGACCGCACGCTGGAGCAGGGGAAGGACTCCTCTACCTGAGCAGCAGGAACATGTGATGAACTGACTACAACCCCCATTCCCCATCTCTCCACACTGCTCTGAGGGGAGGAGGCAGAGCTGAGGAGGGAAGGGTGGAGGGGAAGGTGTTTTAAGGTCTCATTTTACTTCTCATTATCATGCTGTGATTTAATTAGTAATAAATTCAAATATTACCTTTAATTCAAGTCTGTTTTGCCTGTGATGGTATTTGGCGAGTGATCTTTCCCACTCCTTATCTTAACCCACGAATCCTTAGTTGTATTTTCTCTCCCCTGTTCAGCTGTGAAGGGGAGAGAGAAGATTTGGTAGGCATCTGGCACCCAGACAGGGTCAACGCTCTCCCATGGGTTTGGGGTGTTGGCTGTTACACCCTCTTACAGTTGTCATTCAACTGCAAACTCACAAACAGACAGTTCTTAACATCTACCCACTTGACTTCTCAACTTCACTTCAATTTTTGTATCAGAAGTCAGACAAACATGCTGTCAGCATTTAAATAGCCACTAGGCATTGAGGCCAAATGCAAGACTTTTACCTGGAATTGGACTATTTCTAATCAATTTCTTCTAGTTGTAGTAGAAATGCAGATGATGAAAATAGGGAAAGTGGCCCTTGCCACACTGATGGTGAGAGATTTATCCTGCCTCTCCTGACACCAGCACTCACAGCTCCTCTTCGTTTAAAACAGTCCTCAAAAGTTTAGACAGCACAGGCTCTCAGCCTCCAAGATTTCTTTTCTGTTCATAATCAAGCAAAATAAAACTCCACCACAGTGACAAAGCTTCTGAAAGTTTCTGGAGTTCAGGAAGTCTGGTGTTCAGTAACTTGAGAGAAGGATTTACTCAGAAAGCAGCCCCAGCCTCACCACTTAATAGTGACTGATCAATTAATCTGAATCTATAGGTAAGCAAAATACATTTACTCCATTTACTTTAAGAAATAATGTCTGCAAGAAAGACAGTGCTGTTCAGAACTTTCCTACAGTTAAAAGGTTTCTTTAAAACCAACTTTCATGTATGACATTACTGTTTCACTTTCAATGTGCTTTACAATTCTACCTATTTTCTTAGCTAGCTACCCAGTTTTCCTTCATAAATCCACTTCTGTTAACAATAGTTTACATTAATGTTAGGATAACTTTTTTGTTAACCATCTACAAAAGGAGAGTTAATGACAGCATGGAAAATATTTTGCCTTACCTTGTTAGACTTAGTTCACACACATTCATATACACTGGAAAATAATATGATCAAGGCCTGCTTTTTTTTTAATAGAAGAATGAAAAAAATAAAAAGGAAACCACATGCCTACACACAAGATAAACAACTAGCTTGTGCATCATCAAAGAAAACCAAACCATTTTTGAAAGACTGTTTTTTTATAGTACAACTGTGTTGGTAAGAAGTAAATTGATAATGCTTTGACCATAATGCAATCTTCCAAAATGTTTGGCAGTTCTGTAGGCTACAGAAATTATCCTCTAAATGTGAGGCTGGAAAGAGTTCACCTGAAGGATCAAAGATGTGGGGCCAGAGAAGGCCATTTGTTAAATACATGGTTATAGTTCTTCATACTATAAACTCATCTGCCCATTATGCATTTGTGTAGGCATAGTCCAGTCAGGAAAACATACATTTGGTTTGCCTACCTGCTAGTGTACTTACAGAATCAGTACATCAGCACTTTTATTTCCAATCTTCCCCTTTCTGCTCATATCAAAATTTAAAAATTCCATTAAAATGCACAATAGATTGTCCAGTCTGGAGCAAACTCTCTCAAATTAGGTAATACTAGCAGACTCATTTTCAAAATTGGGTTATTTTAAATGATACATTGTAAACACTTTACATAAACTCAAAAACGCAGTCATATAAGTGATCTGCCCAGCTTGAAATGTTCTAAATAAGAGGCAGTCCTCTCAAACACATGCAATTGGAAAGCAAGTGTCAAAACCACCTCAAAAATGTATGCAGATATTCAGCTCAAAAGAAATAAGCACTACTTTTCTTTTTGTCAATGGTAATAATACTGTCCACCCAGCTCCAAGTCAGTGTAGTGGCATAATTTCTGAAGACATCTTTAAACAAATGTGTCTCCACCACTATAAAAAAAAGGAAATGTAAGTGAGGCAAAGGAAAAAAGGGTTTGTTTTAAAGAGCAAAGTAATCTGCTGTTCTCTGGTTGCCTGCAGCTCAGCAGACGCCTGGAAGAGCCCAGAAAACTGCAGCTCAGCTAAGGCATACAGCTTGGCAGAACCAGTTCCAAGTTGGACCATTACCTTTACTGGAGAGGCAAGGGCAGATAAGATTGTTTACACCAACAAAAATGCCACAAATACTACAGCACACCATATAAGAATGCCTGATGATGAGAAGTGGTAAGGAAACAAGCTGTTGGAAGTGCTCCACTTAGCTCACAAAACTATTAGTGATTTTTGTAATGGGAATTACTGGTATGCCTCAAATATTCCTAATTTTTAAATGAGGACAAGAAGTTTCTCACATTCCTTTGTTTAACCCATATGAAAGATATTTGCCATTCTTTATGCTCATTTATTCCTACATAGTTTTTAAATAATAAAACAGATATCAAGATTTGTTTTTAAATTGTAATTTTAAAACAATTGATTTTATGTTAATGGCTACTAAACAAAATAAGCACACAAAAGAACTTCACAATAAAAAAAAAAAAAGAATTAAACAATCTAATGTAAGCTCTGTCACTGAGAAACAATTTTCAATTCACTGTGAACTCAAAACACTTAACACTGAAAATTTACATGAGAGAAAAAAGCTTATTATTAAAAAGACTAACAAGATAATTTTATAGTGATCCTTTAGAAAATGTCTGGAGATTATGACAACCTAGTGCAGAATTCAGTGCTCAAATTTCCACCCAGGATTGGTCCCAAAAGCAAAGTTTCTGGTATCACACCTAGCCAGGTAAGACGGTGACGACTGGAGGATCATCCACTCTGTAGACCCCATGGGAAGAGGGGGAGAGCCTACAGAAAGCATTGACCCATGCAGGTTCTGATTTCAAAATTATAGCTTAAGAAATGGCAGTAATACTGGCTTACATATTCAGGCACAATTATGAAACTTTCATGTTTCAGAATCACTTTGTATACTGTTGTTAATTCTGCTCTTGAAGTTCATAAGGTAATTAAATTAGGACGTTTCACAGATGGTATCTTAAGATTTACCTGGGAAATACCAGCTCTGCCCTTCCTATTTCCCAAGGCTGTGTCTTACATAATTGCAGTTATTTTAACTACATTACTCCCTTATGTCACATGGCAAGCATCTACAAACTGCCTCTTATATTACACAGATTACTCACCCATATTCTGCAACAAAGTTTTAAACTTTAGCTGGGTGTCACCTGTTGTTATGGATTTTGCTGAGAGAAGTTTGTCACCTTTTCCATTTTTATGCCTTCTCTCAACCATCCAGCCCACGTTTTGAGAGATTCATCTTACATGCCAGTTTGCTACATCCTACTTAAAATTAGATGGCTTTTTCCTTTTTGATAATATTGCTTATAAACACTGCCCCTGCTAGATGACAGTGGACATCTTAGAAACAGATTAATGAGACTTGGAAACTTTATTAGAACATGTACTTATAAAACTCCTCACTGGAACTATTCAATAAGATATCTAATGCTTATCTTGTGTAGTTGCCCTTACTGAATTTTTAACATAGTACCTCTTTATTTAATCCTTTGCTTTTTAAACTAGCATTAAATCTGTTTTTCACCTATGTGACTAAAGTACTCTAAGCAGCAGAACTAGTGAAAACATGGTTTAATTTCAACCACACTTCACACTGGTTTTCTGCCTGTCTAATGGAATTCCCACTCTGCTGCTGTGCAAAATAAAGACCAGTTTGTAATGGCTTCCACACCTCTTTATAAATTGTTAAAAGAACAGATACCGAAGACTTCACAGCAAAGTTGAACAGTAACAACAGGCATGGAAAATCCCCTTCTTATGAGAACAATTTCAGGAGTACAGCCCTGCTTTGTACTCATCTCCCAGACAGAATTACATGGGCACTCTCCTGGATCACATACACTGAACAAATCACCAGTGTCTGAATGAGGAAGGCTCCCTGTGCGGTCCAGTGCCACAGCATCACTGCCAGTGGGTCTGCTCCAGGCAGCTGCAGGATAAGCCACAGCAATTCACCAATCCAGATGAAAGCTTAGGCTTTGAGAAATAAAAGAAATTGTTTTTTTCTCAGTTAACTCAGACTTGAAAGGCTGAACTGGCTTGTGCAAAGGAAACATTAAAACGCACAAACTGAAAATGCCACAGGGAGAAAAGTGGGAATAACAGCCCTGTCATGGATCCCTTTAAACTGATAATGAAGTCATGTAGGGAGGCCACATCGTTCATCCAGTCCCACCTACTCATAGACAATCCTGTCCTAGATCCCTAGTCAGGAATACTCCACCTCAAAAAGTCATCACTTTGTCCACCACAGACACTCTACAAGATGAGATATGAAGCCACAAAAATTACTCTGTGCTATAGTAAGGCAGGAAAAGACCTGTCATCACCAGTATCCTAAATATCTTAAATATATCACCGGAGGTTGCAGGAATGCATGTGCTAGGACTAATCTGCATCACATAGAAAGACTTATCAAGTCTAAATAGTTCTTGCAACCATAGCCTGGAAGGAAGTTTCTTTACAAGTCTGAATCCAGTTATCAGTATAAATCAAGTATGAGAATCTGGGTGCATCCCTGTAAAAGTTCTCAGTCTCACTTAGGAATTGAGCACCACAGACACCGGTGTATCTTCACCAATTTTCTCTTCCCACACTTCCAGTGTTTTAAAGAAAACTAAAAGCATTAGCAGAGGAAAAGTTCCTAAGATTTTAACTTGTTTTCAGTGCTCCCCTGCCTTTAACAAAAGCTCTTTATTGAGCATTTAAGTGTCAGCCACCCATCAGCCAACTAGTCTCACCTACCTACTCTGCTGCAGTGAGTGGCTCTTCACACTTAGAACAGCTGCTTATAACAGCAGCTCTTTTCCTTGGTGCCCCAGTGCACAACTCACACTTGGCTCTTTTGAGTTTGATCCCAGCTCAGTGACACCAGCTCACAGTGTCACCTAGACCTGCATACACAGTGACTCCTGTGGTGCACACACAGCACGACAACTTTCACTTAGAAGTCAAAATAACAACCTCACTTCCATTAGATAATGGTATATCATTACCCTTATCAAAGGCCCTTGGTAATGCATTCATTTAGTAACTACACTATATCTGGCCCAGGTTAATATCCTCCTTCCCCAAAGGATTTAGACTCTACTTTTTTCCCTCGCCTTATTGTGCAGCTAGGAAAGCAGCATTTCAGATTTTCTTTAAAGACCAGATCAACAAAGCTTTAGGTCACTTTAAGCAGACTTTCACCAAAACAGGAACCAAGGGCTAGAAAGCAGTAACACAATCTAGTATTTTCAGCTGTGCTGCACAATCATGCTAACTCATACCCCCTGTGCTCCCTGCTCCTTCATCTAAAAGGCAACATCTTCGTAACACACAGAGCTTTTACCCATTCTGTTTGCTTTACCTCTACAAACAGCTATGGTAGGCACAGTTCTGATAAGGATATGTACGAATTATTTACAGCTGTACTGTTTCTAAAGTATATACACATCTTTAGTAACCAAACAAAACAGAATATAGAGCTCTGTACTGAACTAGAGGGGTATGGACTGATATTTACCTGCACTGCAAAAGATAACACAGACTGGGTTTTTAAGCTGCCCAGGAAGCATATTTTTAATATTCAGTTTATAGGTAAGCTCTAAAGAGAGGGAGTGCAAGTGCCAGCTAAATACTTTGAATGAAACAGATCAAAAACACCTCGTGTCTGAGGCTGTCCCCTTCCTTTAGCAGCAAGCTGAGTCACTGAGTTAGCCCCACCACATCATCTATCCTAATTCACAGTTAAGAGTTAGTGCATATGTGTTAACTGAATATAAGGCTCTCATACATTGAATTAATCACAGTAGAAGCAGTTTGCTACCAAGGTCTTGGTTTGTGTTTACCCACCTCTCAGTAGAACAAAACAGAAATTGTCATTAAATAGTCACAGTGGGGGTGACTCCATGGAAGCTAAACAGAAACAGAAAAGCAGAGCTAGACTTCAGCTTCCAGAAAAGACACCTTAAAATTAAAGGGAACAGGACTTGTTGCACAGCATAGGACTTGCTAACATAGCCAATGCCAATGGAAAAAAAGCAGACAAGCCTTTTTATTTCCAAAGACATGTCATAACCAAGTAATCAATGGCAATGTTGCTATTCAGCACTAGGAAAAAAAATGAGACCATAATTTTCACCTGTGATGGACAAAGACAGGTACGTGGGGCTGTCTTTGAAACACAAAAATACATCAGGAAGGAATTTTATAGGAAGAGGAGATGGGAAAAAATGTAAATAATTACCTTAAGAACACAATATTCACCTTAAGAAACAGGTAAGCAACTGAAGTGAAAAATACTCATAATTATTAAAGGAGGAGGTGTTTTTCCAGTTACATCTTGTGTACAGCATACACTCAGCTCTTGTCACTGTAGTTGCCATGGCAAAACAACATTGCAAAATCAATGCCATTTTATGGAATTTTTATTGCACCAGCTCTAACCTTGCTGGATTCAGGATATTAGTAAGTAGTAACACTGATAACACCCGTGCAGAGTTGCAACATACTATTTTGTTCACCCTCTAACAGCAATTTACAATAGTTCAACTGCTCCCACACCACTCTCCCATGCTGACATGAGCTAATTTGCTTTACCATTGTTTCCCACTGCCTTGCACTTGCTCAATCTACCCACCCTCTGGGTCCTGGGCAGATATCCTAGGCAGCAAAATAATGCATTCCTTCTGCTCCTGTTTTGCTTGCATTGCAGTAGGCAGGCATAAATTTTAAAGGCAGCTGACCTAGAACTGACACCCTCCCTCCCCTCCCCCCTCTTTTTAAGCCACCATGCAGCATAGTGGACATGCTGCTGAGCACTGTAAACATCAGCAACTGCACCCTCCCTGGGAGGCTCTTCCAAGAGAGCAGGAACCAGCTGTGCTGGCACCTTTGGCAGTGACCCGCAGAGCGCAACGTGACCTTTGGGAAGTGTGACACGGGCAGCAGCAGCAGCACCGTGTGACACAGGTGATGGCAGAACTTTAGGGTGACAAAAGCCACTTTAAAGGAAACATGCTAAGTACTTTTTAAACTAAAGTTTCAGAACACTCCTACCCAAGAAAGCATGCTGACAGGATCATTAAAAAAGCTGCTGCTCCCAAGTTCAGTCTTGGCGCATGTACTTTTTTGAACACTCCAGGAAGCAACTGCACTGCCACATCCTAAATCTTTCCAGTCCAGAGCTAGCAATTTATACAGCTGCAGCTGGAAGTTTCAAATCACTGAGGGATATGCAGGGAGGTATACAGAACTTAAGTTGTTGTTGTTTAAATTAACATTCTTCAGCATGATGAAAGGTTTGGTTAATCACTATGAAACACACTCATGAGTATTAGCATCGGGCAACCCACGAAGGCACATTATACCATTGTTTAGATACTCAGGCCTCTCAGTCAGCACAACTAAATACAGCAGTAAAGCAAATTTCTCCTGGCACTCCATTTTTTATTTCTGCATCCCAAAGAAGATCTTCACTTAAAAAAAAAAAAAATCGATAAGTAATTAGCTTGCACCTGATCAAAGTTACTGCAGAAGGGAAAAAGTGAAATACAGTTTCAGAAATGGAAAGGTCAGATGTTTCTATTATACTCCATACTCAGTTGAGGAATCCCAAATAGGTTGAGAATGGAAATACGGAAATGAACGCCAAAGAGGCATCTTAAATTTAGGGATAACTGGAGGAAATGACCCCACAGGCTCATCCTGAAGTCAAAGCCACTTACATTGTGCTTATATGTTGAATCCAGAGATGAATGCACGGAATTTAGTACATTATAAACCCCCATTTGATTCTGCTCAAAATTTGAGTAAGCTTTTGGGTACCACTCAAGCCATCCTGCATGTTGCTTACTTGCCTGATAACTTTCCCCGGTACCTTTTCCTTTTGAGATGACTCACCCATTGGAGGTAGATCCAGTTTGACAGCTTGGGCACATGGGGTGAACACAAGAATGGGAGCACCTTTGCTTTCACACAGTGCTAGTGGCAGTTCCAAAAATACTCTTTTCCACTTGCTATGCAGATACCCTTCTAAGGACTATGGAAGTGCCGAACTTTCAAATGGTTCTTGCGACAGACTTGGAGGTCGGAACTCAACAAACAGAAGGATGGAATATTCATGGTTGCCTATAAGTATTAGAGTGAGGAAACATCCAGACACAGTGACCCAGAACAGTCAAAGGCCTATGGAGACTAAAGGAAAATGTTGAGCGGGAAACACAATGTTGCATGAACAGTATACAGAAGACAGCCTAACTGCAACAGCTTGCAGGAAAGCAAAACTGCCCACCACCTAAGAACATTAACTGGCTTGATCAGCAAAAGCATCTAACAAGATTTTTTTAAACCAGTTCTTGTTACAGAAATCCAACTTTAAAAATTTATCAATTTTTTGTTCAAGTTTCAAGAAACCAATATGCAGGAGTTTGCAGAACAAAACGTAAAACAGAGGTTGATATTATGGGCAAAGATACATTAATGAAAATACACAGCTGTAAAGGCATATTTCTGTTCCACATCTAGTTATCTAGACCTTAGTTCCTTTGCTAATAGGGATTTCTAAAAGTCTTCATTATTTTGCACTTTCTGGAAGCTCAAGAACAGCACAAAAAGCAGCACTATGCAGGATGAGTTTGAAACAGCAGAGTATTTTAAAATCAGCCTAGAACACCAAACGGGAACTTCACAGAGAAGCAGAATCAAACAACACATCATGCACAAGTTTAATCACAGGTATGTCACAAGGATTTTTCATCCTCTATCAATATTTTCCACTACCACAATAGTACACAGAAGTACAAAATGTACTTTTGACCATCTCTCCAAGCATTTGGGGACCACACAGGACATCTCTGCAGTTTAAAATACAACAGTTCATCCAGACAGCATGTAGAGATGAACCAGCTATGTCTGGCCAAGGCAACTGCACTTTTTTTTCCTCTTTTCGATCCTGAAAGATTGCCAAATATAAATAGCTTTAAAAAAACCCAAAATTTAAAAAAAAAAAAAAGAGATACAATCAACAAAGTGCATTAGGCAATAGATGTGCAACATCAGAATAACACAGGAGACAATAATACCTCCAATGAAGAAGCTTGGCAAGCAGCAGAGTACTCAGCCTAATACTAATGTTCCTTTAAAACACCAGTATACTGGAAACAGACAAGTGTCTAACAGTCTACTCAGCATGCCACAGCAGTAAAACAGAAGAAAACTGGACTGTCTCCAATACAAAAGAAAATTAGACTTATGTATAGCTATGCATTTAAGTTATTTCAAAAAAGCCTTAGTATTTTTGACATAAAGGTTTCAATGCCTTGCAGAAGAGGTCAGTGGGTTTGGTTCACTCTCTATACGGAGTTATCAGTCCCCAAAGAAAAAGGGGCTTGTCTTCTACCAATTAACTCATCAAAGCTGTAAGCCAAACCAAAGTGTTGTGTGCTGGTTCAATATTCCAGTTAGTACACAAAACTAGCAGGCCACACCCCCTTTTCTGAACCTAAAGCAACATTATGAAATCAAATGTGGTTTGCTTCTACTCTTCTGCCTCATTTCAATGAGACTCTATTGCTCACATTTAAACCAAACCATTTGCTTTCACACACACTCCTTGTTTTATATATACATTATTCAGGTGCAGGTTCATCCAGCTGACCATATCCAAAAAGTGTGATGCCATCCCACTGACTGGAAAGGGAGACTGGATCTCTTCCCACTACAGTCATCTCAAAGAATGAACCAAGGTCATATAATTTCATGGTCTGTAAAAGTGACTCCCTCATTTATCACAAAAGTCTTTCTAGATTCAATCAGGTGTTGTCTGATGCTTCAGCGCCTTGGATGAAAGCAGCGGGTGAAATATCACGCTTTACAACAATATGCATAAAGTCTCTACAGGATAAAAGCAAGAACTGTGTAGTTTCCACACCTCCAGAGGCAATTTTCCATTCCGTGCTTTTAAATGTAGTTCAAATGTGGTATATGAGATGCTCAGTTTTACAATAAAGTAGCAACCTCATTTCAAAACTGGGAAAAATTCCAGAGCAAACCAGAACTCAGCACAGTCCAGTCCATGTTCAGGAATAATTTCTTCACAACTTTCTGAGTTGTGGAGAAAACTCAGAAAGTTGTTTTCAAGCTTTCAGCAACAAGCTTCCCTAACTGAGCAAGTGGATCACTTCAGCTTATGAAAAGCAATTTCAGGATAATCTGAAACTCGGGTGGAGAATATTTCACCCCATATGATTTCAAGCAGAATCTAAGGACTAGTTGGAGAGAAGCACAGAGTATTCTAATGGCACCTGCATTTTACATTCCTTCCTCTCTTTCTAAAATCTGGCATGTTCCTAGTTAAAAGTTAACTGAGTGGACTTCCTGAACATCAGAGCTATGGCATGAGGCTATTTACAGCCTTGTCCTATCATTTTTTCCTTTTTCTTGTCAAAACAAACTTAAGCAAACTCCTCAACAATCTGACTTGTTACAGAACAACAGGTGCTACAGAAACTATGTTGTCAGCACTGCAGAAATAATGAAAGTGATTGTAACAAGGCTTTTGAGAAGTGCACCTTACAAATAGTTTTATGGAAGATTTCATTTCAAAGGTGACAGTGAACATTTGAGTTTTCTTCATTATCCTCTTGGCTTTGGTCAACTGTACATCCTACAATTCTCATTCACAAGAGACAAAGGGAGACAGGGCACTTCCAAAGTAATAAAAATAGTAGTAATAATAATTTCATTAAGCTTGTCACATCCCTTCTGTACAGTTAAAGACTAAAAAGTGAATCTTTTTCTTCAGCACTGAAAAAACAAGCTAGAACTCTGACTACAAATTATAAAGAAGAAATTTAATCCAGATTTTTTCAACTAAACAAGCACAAAAGGGATTGTTGTGGAAGTAAAGAATGCAAGTACTGTAAAAAATACTATTCTCTTGCAATATACCTGAATCCAAGTAATTTTCACCTGTACAAAAGGAAACGTTGCCAGCTACTACTTCTCCAAACTGACCACTGACATTTCCACATGCCCATCCCCATCTATTCATAATGCCACACAGTAAACAAATACTGCAATATCCACTTAACAGAATAAATGAGCACATCTGAACAACAACCCTGCTAATCTTAAGGCTTCAGCCAGTATCTTTTCATGAAAAACAATAGAAAAAATTTTGCATTTCACTTCCTAACAGATCAGGTGAAAACAAAATCAAAGAAAAATCTGTGTGTCATCTCAACTAACTTTCTGAAAGGAAGAACACAGTACCAATGTGAGCCATTCCCGTAATCTAAAAGCATACAGAGAACCACTGAATCAGGTTTTTGTGACTTTGCTTTAAGTCATTTCAGGACTGATGATACAATGCAAATTATTTCCATATCAACAAACTGATCTTTGTGAGTCAGACTCCAGCAAGAGTCGTCCCTTCTTTTGTTAGAAAACAAAGAATAAAAGGAATAGAGTAAGCTATATTTTTATCTCAGTCATAGCCATAAACCCTGAATGCCATCACTGGGATAGGAGCATTCTCTTGAATTCCAGCCCATGAGATGCCTGTTGAAACTTAGCAGCTTTTTGAACAGTACATCCTATATCTTTGCACGGGGTTTTGCAGTGCACTAGACAAAGTTACGCTCACATTTACATGCATTCAGTGAGGCATTGCTTTAAAAAAAAAAGTCTTTGAATAGAGGCTCCAGGCACAGAGCCCAATATGCAAGGCCCATATCAATATAAAACATAATCCAAACTAAAAAGAATTCACAATACAATTAAACACAAGCAGGCAGCATGTAGGAATTCATAAAGCTGCTACAAGCAGTTTCTCTTGAGCACAGCCTGCTCAAGCAGAGCAAGTCTGACTGTTTACAAGGTAAGTTTGCAATTATAAGAGCACTTTTAATAGTAGCAATGTAATTTTAATCAACCTCTCTCTCCATTACTCATACCTGCTCCTATGTCACCCTTGACTTCTGCTGGAACAACCATTTTTCTGGCTGCATAATAAAATACATTGGGAAACAGACCCAGTGCAGGAGAGCAAGCCTCACAGAAAAAGAAAGGGTATTTTTTAACCCAGACTGTTTCCTCAGTGATTCTTAGTACCAGCTTTCACCAAGAAATACTCCAGCACAAAAGAAAAGTGACTCAATAAGCACATGCAAAGAAAAGCATGTGGAATAATAGAAATGTTGGTGAAACTGCAAGATCAGCCTATGTATCACAAGGGGATTAGAGATAAGGGTTGATGTTTGTTGCTTTTACCCTGGCACAGTTAAAAGGGGCAATCTGAGTACCATTGCTCCTAGCAAATAAGATGATTCAAAGAGTTTCCTGACACCTGTATTTGTCCTCCTTACGACATCTGTGCCTCTCTGCAGGTGGAAGACAGAGTTTGCTTTGGGCCAGATAGGCTTTACAAGTAGTTTTTTAAAAGATTTGTGTGCTACCTCAGGATTTTGAAATTAAATTCCTCAGACTCTCATCAAGAGCCAAGATAACATTTAAAGACACTTAAATCTGTGGTTCTCTATGCTGTGTAGTCATCTCACATTACTCCAGTCACGAACCACTTACAGGTGTTTTCTAGTCAACAACTTCAGTGATAAATTGCTGTGTGTAGACATCATACACAGACAGAATAAAAATAACAAAACACATGCAGAAGAAGACTATTGACAGTCATATTGAAAGCATTTTACTTTGTGAATTCAGCAAAAATAGGAAAAACAAACTGACCAAAAAATCAAAACCAACCAACTATTCAATATTTCCACATCAATGGTCAGCATAAAACACTGAAACAAAAGACAAGTAAAGATAAGAGACATTTGAGTTATTCTGGTGTCTCTCATCAGTGTAAACTCATGTACTTAACTTTTTACTTTTTGGATTCCAACTGAATGTCATACACATAGGAATAAGTTCTTAACTGCTACATCACTGGCAACTTTGCCAAACTTTTGGCAAACTGGAAATGTGACAACAGGCACTAAAATTACTGCATGACCCTCTAGACCTCTTTAGAGGTACCCTTTAAAAGGAATTGTTTAAAAAAAAGTACAATCAGGTTTACAAAACCAACTACTTGTTTTGTTAATTATTTTGTTCTAATCATCTCCTATTTTTGAGGAGTAAAAGGTTTAGTTTCCACCATTTAGGCTACATTTGCCCTTTACATGCAGCACTGAGCCTCAGTACCAGGTGAGGTTCCTGGGCAAGCACCCTTGAGCTGTGGTGAGGGGCAGAGGAATAGTGAGGGAAACAAGTATTTCTTCTTTTCCAACTACCCAGGCTTTGAGAAGCAGCTTAAAGTTTCAGATATCCATTAGCCTGAAGTAAATATGAGTGTTGGGCTACAACATTATTCGTATAAAATCTGCTGTGCCACTGAAGATGTCAACATCCCATCTATTCATATTTGCCTCTATACTATAGCTCCACTATCCATATTTTACAAGTTGTCCTTGATCCACTCCAGACAAAACAACACAGTTGGTCTAAATCTGTAACTGATAGCTAAACTGTCTTATTTTAGCTGGGGCAGATGAGGGAGCTCACACCAGCCTTCACCAGGAAAATTACGGGACAGCAGCCTCTGACAGCCATGCTGAGGCAGTCATCTGGCAGGGAGAGATGCCCCATGAAGTCTGCCAAGTTAAGTCCGGAGTACAACAAACATAATTCCATAAGCAGCTAATGAAGATCCAGAAAGGGATCCTGGCTCCCCTCCACCTCCTGCCCTTGAACATGGCACAGAGTTGACATCCTCCCACTTCCCTCACCCCACACATGCCTTCCATGCCCATCCCATGCACTGCTTGTGCCTCTGCCTCACTCTGCATCTGCCCACACCTCCAGGAATCTGTATGTTAGGCAACCAGATATGGACAGGCCAGAGGAAGAGATAAGACAAGCACTAACCCAGACACACTGGGCAGAAGAAGCTTCAAGAGGAAGAGCAGAAGTCCACAGTAGGGGAAAAAAAAAGATTTCCACTTTATTGCAGCAGAGAGAAACAAAGCCAGGAAGGGCACAGGAAGGCAAGGGGTACACACTTGGCAAAAGCCACCAAGTCATGTCAGAATACAGAAATGTCTCTGGTTAGTTCTTTTACTGATACACAATTAGTTGATAGGTATTTCATGGTATTTGGTGAGCTTCATAACGAGTTAAATCCTATTTGGCTTGTGTTACTTGACTAATGCTGTGGCATCTTTCCCAACACATTCCATGAATATTGCTTCCTGTACCAGAACCTGTCTTGCTCTACTAATAAATACTTAATAGAAAGATTACATGTTATACACATTATTCTCCGTATTTTCAACAGAGCTGCTGCCTAGGAAGAATTTCAAAGAATCATAGAATGGCCTGGGTTGGAAAGATCACCTTGTTCCAAACTCCTGCCATGGCCAGGGACACCTTTCACTAGACCAGGTTGTTTAGAGCTTCATCCAGCCTCTGAGATGGAACATCCACAGCTTCTCTGGGAAACCTCTTCCAGAGCCTCACTTTAAGCCTATGTTTCTCTAGGTTTTCAAATCCTAGGTCTTTGTACATTTTCTTCAGGCTCACATGTGAGTACAAGTGCTCCCACTCCTCGTGGAAGTGTTCTCAGGATATGTCGACACTGCCATGTCAGTACACTGTGATCCTACCTCTACTTGAGGCAGCCCCAAGGCAGCCTGAGTGCATCCCAGGCAGCACCCCAAGTGATGAGCAGCAGAATAAATCGGGCAGCATGCTGTTCCCAGGCTGCTCCCAACAACCAGAAAAACTTGTTGAAACTTCTCCCACATGGTAGTGTTCAGTACAGACCTACACACAGTTCTGGGAAGAACTGAATTACAATGAAGTAAGGAAGAGAGTATCCATACATGACTGTAAGTTTTCTGGTTTGTCTGAACGGCTTTAATTAACATACCTTGATTTCCTATGCAAGCAGGGGAAAAAAAAAATCAGTAAGAGCTGGTTTGCAGCCTCACTACGACTTTTCAAGCATCATACTATTCTGTCTTGGTGACAACAACACCCAAGACCCAACCAAAATTTCAGTTCAAAACATATTTACAAATTAAGTATCCACGAACTTACAAATTTATAACAGTATCTGTGACATCTACAGTTGCAAAGGACAAGTCTAAGAGGCTGCTCCAACGTAGCCTCATCAACCCCCACTGACAGAGCTGGCACTGACCTGTCTCCTTGGCTCTTGGCCTCACTGCCGATGCGGACAGTCCTTAAGGATGGACCTGCCCCACATGGCAGCAAAGCTGACCCATCTCCAAAGAGGAGGAAGGCAGCAAGCCAGACAGCCACCCTTCCAGATTGCCAGACAACCCCTGGCTAGACATCACCCCTCCAGCCCTACATTTTAATATCACCATCTTAAGCACATGGGCCACACCTCTTCCCTGTCTCCAACCTTCACCCTTGAAGAGAAAGAAACCTCAGTTTCTTGATGGCTGGAACCACTCTTTGGGAGCAAAAGGTGTGAGAAGAAAAAAGCGTTTTTCAACAATAAGGTCCCTGATGCAGTAGGGCCCTGCACATGCCACGATGTAACTTGTTCTTCATGTCAGGAAGGTGAGCTCTGTTCATGTGAGGCATAGCCAGAGGACCTT